>NC_052507.1:67350356-67650356 GCF_014356525.2 Nilaparvata lugens | reverse complement strand
CTTCATTAAGTGAGATGCCAGTGTTCGTTCTTGCACTAGCATCAAAAACAACACAGAGTTTAGTGGTAGTGGAGTCTGGTTTAAAGACCACATGATGCGGGATGTAATAAACCTTTTCATTATCCTTGGGAGCAGAAACAGGACTCATATGACCTAGCTTCTGTTACTCATCCATGAAATCAGTATACTGTGATTTTAAGCTCTGGATGTTTTGCCAATTTGCTTTCTAAAGAACTGAAACGTTTTTGGCTTGAAATTCTGACTGTCCAAGTGTGTAGAAGTTTTATTTGCAAGGTAAAGAGACCATAAAACAACCATCATCCAGCCTAACCACATTTTCCAAATAGTGTTTTTCCATCTTGATTACTTCTGGTGATGGTGGCAATTGTTGATTCAGCTCTTCAATTTGCCAGAATTTTTCTAACTGATTAGAAATGTCCACACTGGAGATGAAATTAGAGTGTGCATCATGTGGGCACACAATAGGCTTCTTAAGCTGCAATGAGCCAAACAAGATCCAACCCAGGACTGTGTTTTGTAAAATGGGTGATTATGATTCAAGTTATTTGACCCTGTAACATTCCCCAAAAACAGATGCCCCAAGCAAGATGTCAATTCCCTTGGATTTGAAGAAGTTAGGATCTGCTAATTTGATATTATCAGGAATTTTGAATGCTGTAATATCCAAATCAAAGGGTGGCAAATTGAGTGATATTTTGCTTACAACTAGACATTCTACTGCAATTGACCACTTTTGATCAAATGACTTAACATTAACTTCATGAATGATTGTTCATTTAGAAGGACTTTCAGACACTGTATGAATTAGAGTGTTCCTATGCAACTGTGGCAGAGATAAACGAGCAGCTAATCCTGGTCATCCAGCCTGGAGGACCAAAACTTCAAGTAAAATCTGGCTTCTATGAAGAGTGGACTGTGTTGTAAATACAGTGCTGAAATAACTGCTAGAAATAATCGAAGCAGATCCTACATAAAGGTACTTAAAAAATGACCAACAATGTGTGTGCATAGTTGATCAAACTGTTGTAAGCAAATTGTTTGAATGCTTAGCATGAATAGTAGCTCTAGGTTATAAGAAATGAAGAAAAACTGAAACAAAGTGATAAACAAATAGTAGGTAAGTATTTATTAAATCAATTGTGCTAATTTGATCTGTGAAATTCATGAATAAAAAAATCAATGTAAAAATACCTTGTATACATAATATAAGAATAGTATGTCAATATGAAGTTTATTAATAACACAATAAATGATTTACTAGCACAACAATATTGCAATTCATTCAGCATGAGTGCCTACTCCTAAATTGAAAAATAAGCAGACTACCATTGGCAAAGTCAAAGATTATAGAGTAAAGATTCCTAATACAGAAGTGAATAATCAATAATCAAAAATATATTATGACACTGTGGTCACAATTGGTGATGTAGCTGTGTAACACAACAGCATGTTGTAATGTTGACAGTTAATCAAATGAGTACTGAATACCTGACAAGTATTTTCAGTATTATTTCAATTAGGATTGCCAATGCTGATAATAATATTTCAAAGACAATAAAAGAATAAGTGAATTTATCTATTAAACTCCCAATACAAGTAACAACAGATAGTGACCTACAAAAGATTCTGGATAGAATTATTAAACAATACAATATGCAATTGAATCAATCAAAATAATGTAGAATATGAGATGATATAATATGTAATACCTTAATGTAATTGTATTCAATTTTTATCAAGGTTGCATTTAATGTAGAAGATTGCAATTAGTACAATTAATGTGTTGTCTGAACTCATAGGTTCTGTTTATACACAATATTCAAATAAAGAACTGTAACTATCATGGTAGCTGAGAAGTGTAGATATAATATAATACAACTAATAGTTTTAAGTCATATCCGACAATATCCAAATGGCCCACAAATTGGGACTCGTTGGATAAATCACAAAGAACATGATAGGTTAGGCTATCTATGAATAGCAATGAATTGCAGCTATGTGCTATCTTCATTAGAATTATTCAAAGTTATAAATAATTGACCTTGGATAACTTCAAGGTTGACTTGACAGTTGATTTCAGTAATATACATTCGAGTCGTTGCATAAATAAATCTGTTCATGAGTTGAGTAAAGCACTATTGTTGAAAGTGCACATAAGTAATTCAGTGGGTTCAACATTGACCACTAGAGAATCTTAAAATAATTGACAATAAAATAAAACTTATGATGAAAAAAGGACAAAGACGGAGACAGGCGGGCGACAGGACCCAGGAAAAGCAATCCTCGTTCCACCCAAAATGAGTCTGAACAGAAGAGTGAAGGTGACTTCTCGTGGAGATCGCTCGCTATCGAGAAAGCCTTCCCAACATAGTGTTGGAGATGAGGGGACCCAAAGAATTCGGAATCGCGCCGATAGTTCCAATATGTATATAGACACAAGGAACCCTGGGTAGAGCTGAACAGGAGCTAGCTACCGATTGATCTTGACCAGTGATCACAGTGACATCGAAAAGAAATGTTTATTTTAAACAAGAGTTTATGAATTTACCAAATAGTAATCATTTGAGATTTCTGAAGCAGAAATGGAATGGCAAATAACAAGACAAGTAGAATTAACCTCACTTGAAAACAAGACAATTTGTAACTGCAAGTCCTTTGAAAGCTAACAAACAGAAATTTATGAATTATTTATCAAAAGAATGAACAATTTCTGCAGATTAACTGAGAGGTTTAACATAGGTAAAGTTAATGAAATACTTGAAAATTTGAGCAATGAAAGGGTTTACTGTCGTAAGTTTCAACATTTTTTGTAAGTAGGTTGGGGAGGAAGGATGAACATGAGTCGATGCCAACTAGAGCCAGCTTGACTAACAAAAACCAAATCAGAAAATGATGCAAAATGACAAATATAAATGCCATGACCAAAGATAGCAAGGATAAAGACAAAATTATGATTAAAAACCATGACAAAATAGATGAACAATGTAAAAACACCATGACAATAGAAACTGCTCAACAAGATTGACAAGTGGTGCAAAATTCAAACTGCAGAAACAGACAGAAATGCGAGGCAATGAAATGGCGGCGATCAAAATTTAACACTCACAATCTAAACAATGGTAGTGCAGTTAAGAAATTGACTTTCGCCCAGATTGTCTCAAAAGAAAATAGATCGAAATTGGAAGAGCCAAAAAGTGATGTAGAAGAAGGTACCTATAATATTTTGCAGCTAATCTTGACAAAACTGGATAGACAAGAGCAAATAATCACCTCACTACAATCCAAATTTCAGAAGTTAGAACAGAGTAGACTACTGAAATCCAAATGATTCATTCTCTAAAAATAATGGAATGGAACGGGAATGGATTGTTACAACGGCAACAGGAGTTAGAAGCAGTTCTACATATAGAAAAAATAGATATATGTCTTATATCTGAAACTCATTTTATAAATCAATCGTTTATCAAATTCAAAGGCTTTAAGATCTATCATGCTTTACATCCCAGCAATGTGGCAAGGGGTGGGAGTGCCATCATTATCAGAGACAATCTACAACATCATGAAGAAGTGAAACATGAAAGTGATAGAATTCAATTGATAGGTGTAGCAGTTCAAGCAGTAAATTATCACTTCATTGTTGCAGCTATTTACTGTACTCCCACATATTCCATCAGAAGAGAGGAGTATTCGACATTGCTTGATATGTTATTAGGAGAAAAATTCATTCTTGGTGGTGATTTCAATGCAAAGCACGTGAATTGGGGATCGCGCTTAACAACTCACAAGGGAAGACAGCTCTTCGAAGCAATGAAAGAGATGAGGTGCGAAGTTCTTTCAACTGGTAAATCAACCTACTGGCCCACCGATACGAGGACAATCCCAGATCTCATAGATTTCTTCCTGACAAAAAATATATCAGTTAATTATTTGCATTTAGAGGATAGTTTCGACTTTAATTCCTACCACTCCCCCATCATTATGACTCTGAGTGATTCAATTCTAGGGAGGGAAAATACTTGTCCAGCGTTAGCAAATAGCAGCACTGATTGGGATGGCTTCCAACAGATGCTGGAGGAAAGAATAGAATTGAACTCACCATTAAGGAACAAAGAACATATTGATCGGGAGTTGGAGAAGTTTGTGACTGATATCCAACAGGCAGCATGGTGTAATATGGTACCCCACAAATTAGAAGAAGAACCACTGGACATAATTACCCTGCGGAAATCAGAGAATTATTGATTGTTGAAAAACGAAGAGCTAGAAGGAGATGGCAGCAATCACGTTCCCCCCAAGACAAAAGAGTTTTGAACAATCTAACTCAAGAACTAAGGAGAGAGATTCAATGTATCAAGGATGAATCAATTAATAGTTACTCGAGAAACTTGACAGCAGAATGCAGTATGGACTACTCACTCTGGAAGGCAGCTGAAAAAATAAAACGAACCATTCAACAATCTCCTCCTCTCAGAAAGCAGGACAATGGGCAAGAAGTAGTGATGAAAAGGCACAGACATTTGCGAATCACCTTGTAAACGTTTTCCAGCCAACAACACAGGTGAAGAGGAAGCTTTAGACGCGGATGAGAATATCTTACAGCCGAATCAAGAAATAATGCGTGTCACAGTAGAAGAGGTGAGAAGAGAAAAAAGAAATTTGAATAACAAAAAAAACCCTGGATTTGACATGATAACTGGCTCAGTCCTCAAGCACCTACCAAGGAAAGCAATAGTGAAATTAACAAACATTTACAATACTCCACTTTTCTTATCATAGATAAGAAAAAACGTATATCTTTATTAAAACAAAGTGAATTGAATAGTTGTCAATTACTTTCCTCTCCCAATTTGGTATATGAAATGATTAAATTAAATTTTGATAGTGCAACAAAACAATCTGAGAAAATTATTTGTATTAAAACCAATCATTCCAATGATTTTAAAAATAATTGGATGACATATGAACTATATAATAAGCTTAAAATAAGAGATATCTTATTCAGGCGTTCCAAAAGCAACCCTACGAATACTGTGTACAAAAATGATTATCAAGTTTATAGGAACAAACTCAATAAAGATATCACACTTGCTAAACGAAGTTATATAATAAAAAGCTTCAATGATTCAAAAAACAAAATCAGGAAGAAATGGAAGTGTATAAATGGTATTTTAGGTCGATCATCTGATGTCTCAGATAGTAGAATCCTTAAAGACTTCTCTCACAAATTCTCAAATCCAGACCAAATTTGCTCAGCCTTCGCAGATTCTTTCATAACAAATATTAGAAATACTTCCCATTTATGTCCAATAATTCTTGATGACTCTGTTTCAATCCCACCTAATCACAACTTTTATCTAAGACAAGCTACTATTCAAGACATTAAACAAATAGTTCATGAAATGGATAAAAACAAATCTCCTGGATTTGATGGTATGGGAGTATTGGAATTGCAAACCCTTGAAGACTATCTTTGCACTCCTCTTTGCCGCATGATCAACCTATCTATTCTAAAAGGCATTTTCCCCGACTCCCTGAAAAATTCAATAGTTAAACCAATTCAAAAATCTGGTGCACGTGATAACTTTAATAACTACAGACCAATCTCTAAATTGTCAGTACCAGAAAAAAATTTTGAAAAATATTTATTAACACAATTAAATAAATACATACTCCAGAACAATATTATATCTAATTATCAGTATGGATTCCAAAAAGGAAAATGCACTGAATCACTTCTAGTAAATTTTACACATAAAATAAATACTCTCCTGAATGACAGATATCATGTTCTTGCGCTATTCATAGATTATTCAAAAGCATTTGATACACTTAATCATAGGATACTTCTTGAAGAATTACTTAATATTGGAATTACTGGCAATGTATTGAAATTGTTTGAGAGCTATTTGAGTGATAGACACTTCATGGTTAACCTAGGGGGCAATCACAGTGGGTTATATAAATGTGACAATTTTGGAGTTCCGCAGGGAAGCATTTTAGGTCCCATTTTGTACAATATTTATGTGAATTCAATTTCCAAAGTAATCAGACATGGAGAAGTATTGATGTATGCTGACAATACTGCTCTGATTGTTGGACATAAGAATTTAAAAGTGGCTGAACAATTAATACAGTTTGATTACAACAGAATTCTGAAATGGTCCCATGACAGAAATCTTATAATCAACAGGAAAAAAACTGTACTAATGCACTTTAAATCTCCACATCTAAGATGCAACGTAAATCCAACTGTATTAAGCCACGACTGTCATTGCCTTCATGCGAATGTTTCTCAGATCTGCACTTGTCCGCCTCTTACTTTAGTAAATAGTACCAGTTACCTTGGCATTATAATCGATAGCAGCCTGAGATGGTGTCCTCACATAGACTACATTTCAAAAAAACTTCAAGCGCTTAACGCAAAAGTAAAAATAAAATAAATAAATAAATAAATAAAGGCCTTTATTGAACAATTGCATGCGTAATAAACATTAGATAGTAATTATTAACAATATTAAACATTATAAATATCAACAATAATAAATATTCATTACATAAAATAAACAGGTACAGACAAAATGTCGGCTTATTCCCCATGGCATATCGCCGTCTGGGGGAGTTGATAAATACTTTATTTGACCACCATAATGTAATCAGAATTTCAATTCAGTTCAGAGTTTTTAAATCAGTTCAATAATTGAACTCCTGAATCATGAAGTATCTGTACTTCCATGCATCCCTACAGTACCTTCCCACAATCCTCCAATTCTTCCCGTCAAGGTGAGTCTTCAATTCGGCGTCGAGCAAGAGACTCCTTCCAAAGTGTTGACGTCGTATCTCCGCCAGAACCGGACACCTGGCGACGAAATGAATTATGTCCTCTTCCTCTTTTAGGCTACACAGAGAGCAAAGCTTCACCGCCTGGCTGTGAGAATATTTATTGAGTTGGACTAACTCCGTCCTTGCCTTCATAAACCATTTAATAAGAGTGAAGTCGGTCAGCTCATGGACGTAGTCTGTGAAGGGTGCCAATTCTGGGTACAATGAACATCTCCTACTTTCCTGCAGTCTTCTCCTAAATCCTGACTGAAGTTCATCGGCCACTCTGGCCAGCACTGATGGTACATGACATGTGATCAGATCCGATGCAGAGACTCCATACATATCCTGTAGACTCAACCAGTCGTTGTATATGAACAGTTTCTTCTCAATGATCTTCTCCAATAAAACACGAGGATATCTGTGGGCAGGCAGCTTCATACTCCTCTGCAAGAACTTGATATGAAGCTTCAATGTATGGACAAGCAGTGGAACCGCCTGGGTCTCAAGATAGAGACAGTAGTTTGGAGTCCACACAGGTAGGCTGAACACTTTCTTGAGGAAGAAACGCTGCACTTTTTCCACCTCTTCAATCATTCTTCCCCCCCAAATCTGTGCTCCGTAGCATACAACCGATCTCGAAACTGCCTCAAAGACCTTGAATTTGGATTTGAAGGGTATATTTTTTTCTGCTAGCAAACCATTGAACATATTTAGTGCCATCTTTCCCGAGGAGGATTTCTCTTTAAAATGTTCTGTCAATGAAAGTTGCGACGTCAAGTTCATTCCCAGATACTTATAGCTTTTAACCACTTCAATTGGTTCGTTTTTATATCGCCAGACATCATGTTTGCTAGTTTTACCCCCCCTTCGGAAAATTATTATTTTAGATTTGTCAAGGTTCACCTGAAGGTTCCACCGTTCACAATACATTTCCAGGTTCGCTATCATCTTCCTCAGCATCAACCTATCCGGTGCGAGCAGGACTATATCATCAGCATATGCTAAAAGCCGGATGCACACGCCACCAACGCTGACTCCTCCCTCCAAATAATCCTCCAGATCGTTGACGAACAATGAGAACAACAAGGGGCTCAATAGGCAACCCTGCTTTACTCCTGTGTGAGTTTCAAACTTTTCTGAAAGCCCTTCTTGTCCCCAAACTCTAGCTGTTGTTCCATTATACAAGTTTTCCAACGCATTTAGCATTTTAAGCGATACTCCAATTCCAGAAAGTTTATAAAACAATGCTTGTCTATCGATCCTATCAAATGCAGCAGAAAAGTCCACAAAGAATGCATATACTTTTTTTCGCTTCTCATGCAGCTTGATGTTGACAATGCTCATCAAGTTGAATATATTATCAATCGTGGAATACGACTTTCTGAACCCGGCCTGAAACTCCTGTAAAATTCTGTGATGTGTAGTCCATCTCTCCATCTTGTCGAGCAGCGTCCCAGTAAAAAGTTTTCCTATGGTGTTGCCAAACGATATTCCTCTGTAATTTTTTGTTTCATTTCTGTCCCCTTTTTTAAATATGGGATATATAATTGTTTCTTTGAAGGTTTCTGGGATCCTGGAAGAGTCATATAGGCCATTGAAAATTACCACCAATTTCTCTAAGAAGGCAGTTGGCGCGTGCTTGAAAAACTCGTAGGTGATTCTGTCTTCTCCTGGTGCTTTGTTCTCTTTGACTTTCCTAAGAACATTGTCCAGATCCTGCAGAACGATTGGTGAGTCCAGAATTCTATCCTTGACATATGGCACAGCATATAAAACTCTATCAGCTACAATGATAGGATTCAGCAGTTGATCAAAGTGTCTCACCCAATCTTCTAAACAAATACTTACTCCAACACAAAACTGTTTTTTCCTGTAACACCTTACAAGCTTCCAGAAATCTCCTGAGTCATTGACCATCTTGAACCTTTCTGTCAATGTACACCAAAATGTCTTTCTCTTCTCTATGCACAGCAACTTTAAAGCTCTATTTGTTTCCAAATACTTGACTCTAATTAATTCAGAGTTTGTTTTTCTGAACAATTCCAACAGACCAAACGATTCTTTCCTCTTTCTTTCACATTCTAAGTCGTACCATAATTGGTTCCCTTTCACCCTTGAATGGCTGTCCATCTGTCCAGCAGAGGCAAACTGACTTATTGCCAACAACAAATACCTCAAATCATCCTCCGGCTCATTCCAGCTCCGACGCGCTCCAATCTTGACACTGAGAACTTGCTGATACCTTATTTTATTCTGTGGCTTCCATCGAAACTTCCCTCTTATTGGGATTGCACAGGTATTTGTCACTCGAGCATGCTCAGACAGGCCAATCGTGGTCACTATCGGCAGGTGGTCAGAAAACATTTCCGGAAGGACCTCAAACGATGAAATGAGGGGCAAGGCATCCATTGATATAGCACATAAGTCAATAACGGATGACCCCTGAGCTCCAATGAACGTAAATTCCCCCTCTGCGTCCGCTTCCGTACGACCGTTCAAGATAACCATACCAAAATCTTCAAACATGGTCAATAATTCCTTTCCATTTGCATTGGTTATCAAATCTTTTGAATTCCTCTCGCCGCTCAGAAAACTAGACAAGCTTGATAGGGTTTCCTCAGCCATTGCTTGCTCTTTACCGATCCTTCCATTAAAATCACCAATCAGCATAAACTCCGCTACTCTTAGGTCTGTCATCAAATCCCTGAGCCTTCTGAAGTCCTCTAACCATTTGTTACAATTAAGGTAAACAGGAACTATAAATACTCTCCGCGCATTGATGTACATCTCGACCAATTGATAGTTGTGGATTGTTCTGAATTTTAGATATTTCTCACATTTCTTTCCCCTTCGAATACCGTAGATTACACCCTCACTGGCCCGACCGCGACATGCCGTTCTAACTGCAGGAATTGATACCAATTCATAATCGTCAAATATCATTTTAAATCTTGAAAGAGTTCTCTCATCTTCAACAAATGTTTCAAATAGAAAGAATACATCATAGTTCTTGAGAAAGGTGATAAATGACATGTTACTCAATTTGTTTATTATTCCCGCCACATTGTAAGCAATAATGTCAAGTTCCAGTATAGAATCGTCCCCACTATTTCTCATTCTTCGATTACAATATTTATTTTGAGAGCAATTAATCTGTATAGTTGGTTCCTTTGTCTGAGGGACGAAAAAACTGGGTGATTTCCGGATTGTTGCATGATTGAGTTGAGATTATCTTCTTAGTATGTTTATGGAGTATTTCTCCTTTTCTTTTTCTATGATTCTCCTCACTCTGACGATCTTCATTCGATTCCATGTACCTCTTCTTTACATCTTCATAATTCATAAACGTTCCATCAATTACCAGGCCATTTCTTCTAATTTTAACAGCATGCTTCTCCTTGAGTCGCCTTTGTACCTCGTTAAGCTCTTTCCGTTTTTCTCTTGATCTCCTGTCTAGGTCGTGAGCAATGAAGATCTTGGAATTTTTCAGCTTACCACTGTTTTTCAAAATACTAGACTTCTTCATTCCTGAGAGGAGAGACAAAATAATCGGACGAGGGCGGCTGGCAGATTTGGATTTATTTCCTAACCTTCTAATAAAATTTATATCGGTATCTTTTATTTCTACTGCCATTACTCGATTACATATGTCCAAGACCTTTTCTATAACCTGATATTCAACTTCATCACTGTGCTCCGTCACACCATAGAATACTACATTGTTCTCCCTTCTTATATTTTCTATCCAATCACTTTGCTTATTAAGTTCTTTTCTTAAATTTTCATTCTCTCTACTCAGCTCTTCAATCCTATTGTTTTGTTCCGTTATAATTGAAGTTAAATTTAGTGCACTAATTTCTTGTTTTATTACACTTTCTGTATTCATGATAATTTCTTTTTTGAATTTCTCCAAAATATTTTCTAAACTATGTGCATCCAGTGCCATCATAAACTATACCTATATTTATAGCAATAATACAGAAAGAATAATAACCCAGACTAATAACGGTAGAATCTTTTTGTTATCAAGTCCTACGGGCCTACAGCTTATCTGGAAACACTCGGAAAGAAATTCGGTGGAGCTCTTGTATTTCTATATAGTTGGACAAGATAGTGTAGCAGTTGAACAGTACTTATCTATAGACAGCTCCCTTCCTCCTCTCCACCATGTATTCCACTGTAACACAGAGAACAGGATCCTTCTCTGTGACTGTAATAATCGACAGCTTTTGCTTCAGGCTCGGTTCTAACCTCAAAGTATTCGCAACAATATTTTAATAAAAACAAATTATTTGATAACTTTGATTGACTTTACAAAGTGTTAATTAAATTTTGGATAACTACTAAACGATATACTGTAAAAAAGTGACTCAAAAACACACTTTAACACACTAGAACAGTGAAATGATTAAGAGCGACAGAAAACACAACAGTCCTGCTCAGCTTATCAAACTCAACTCTAACGCAAAAGTATTTTATTTGCATAAAAATATCACCCCTGATTGCCTATATCTAATTTATAAGTCCTTGATGGAACCAATAATTAGATATGGCATTGAATCATGGGCAGCCGATTATCTTTTATCTAGAGTTGAACGAATATAATCAAGAACATTAAAATGTATAACTACCAGAATTCCTGATGTTAATAATATTGATCCATACAACCCACGTAGCTTACAAATATTCTATCATACCTTATCGCCCAAACATTTCTACCTTTTCAAAATTGTAATACTCCACAAAGAAAATTTATACTATAGACTCCTTGCTCCTCCCTCACCCTACAATTTAAGATCTCCATCGAAATATGTAGTACCCAGATTCAATAATATTTATGGTAGAAGATCCCTACATCATGTAATTCCCTACTTATTTAACAGACTACCTCCAAATATTCGTGATTACTCTAAGAAGGATGTAATGTTGTATCTCAATAATAACAGCACAATCAATTTATAGAACTAATAATATTACAAACGTACACATAATTTTAAGAAACGTCAATTTAAAAAAAATGACAGCTATATGCTTACATTATTAGAATTTTTCAATTTTTGCTGGCAGAAGTTTTGAAATTTTCCTTTTATTGTCACTGCCGCCTGCCTCAACGATAAAAATGTACTATTATTTGTGTACATTTTTTTTCCCTTTTCCTTATTATTTCATTCCTTTCTAATAAATTTTCATTTTTCCCTTTTTTTAATTAATTCTGTATCAAAATCTGATGTATATTTCTTATTTTATTTTTCCATTTTGCATTAGTTTTCTTTCATTATTTACTTAAAATCTTTGAAGTGTAATATTTATTTTGTCTAAGTTTATTTATCTTTTGTAACTAATTTTTTTCCTGTAACTGGGCACCCGCCGAAAATCCTTTGGGTTTGGCAGGACCCTCAACTGTTTGTATTGTGAATAAAAATTTTGATTTGATTTTTTTGAATGCTTCTTTCAGACTAAAATTCGTGCCAGGCATATGGAAAGTAGCAGAGGTTATAATGCTACTAAAGCCAGGTAAAGAGCCACATGAAGTATCATCATTTAGGCCAATATAATATCATTGTTACCGGTCCTATCCAAGTTGTTTGAAAGGATTTTACTGAGTAGGCTAAAACCAATAATTTGAGAGACAGCACATAATAAAAATAACCAATTTGGCTTCAGAGTGAAACACTCAACAATAGATCAAGTGCATGTAATTATAATTGTAATAGAGTAGTGCTTAGAAGAGAAAAAAATTTGTTCAGCAGCTTTCCTTGATATAGGGCAAGCTTTTGATAAAGTATGGCATGAAGGTCTTATTTTCAAGCTCAAAAAAGTGCTACCAAAGCAATATACAGATATATTACAATCCTATCTGACTGACAGATACTTTAGGGTCAGGCATGAAAGTTCATATTCTGATTTGAAGGAAATTAAAGTAGGAATTCCTGAAGGCAGTGTTCTGGGACCAGTTCTTTACCAGCGATATTCCCAGCCTTGATGAGAATACTACAGCAACATTTGCAGACATTACAGCTATATTATCAGTAGACAGTATTATTCAATATTATTATTCAGTATTATTGCAATATTCATATTGCAACAGAGAAACTACAGAGATCCATCAACAAAATTCAAGATTGGACTAGAAAGTGGAGAATGAAATTGAATGAAGCAAAGTCGATTCACATCAATTTCACCAATAAGAAGAACCTGCCTATACCAATAACTATCAACAACCAAGTTGTACCATATGCTAATGATGCCAAGTATCTAGGTATGACCTTGGACGCAAAGCTTCGCTGGAAGGCCCATGTCAAAAAGAAGAGAGAAGAGCTTGGAATCAAATATAAGAGGCTGTATTTGCTGATCGGAAGAAACTCCATCCTTTCAATCTGAAGCAAAGTACTTCTGTACAAACAGATATTAAAGCCAGTATGGACGTATGGTATACAGCTTTGTACCAAAGACAGCAACATCAATGTCATACAACGTTTTCAAAACAAAGTGCTAAGGAACATTGTGGATGCTCCTTGGTATGTCAGAAACAGCGATCTTCATAGAGACCTGCACGTCGGCCTGGTGTCCACCGAGATTCAGAGGCATACGGAGAGGCACGAGGGGCGACTGCACCAACATGACAACGTCGAGGCGATCCAGCTGCTAGACAATGGAGGGTTGGTGCGGAGGCTCAAAAGGAGGAAACCGTTTGAACTAGTGTAGTGCTTGTTCAAGTAGTGTCCAGTGAAAGAGCAGAGCAGTGATTGAGTGAATCTAGCTTCTATAGTGCAGTCAATAAGTGTACATATCAATTAAACAATAGCAGTAAGAGTTCCCAATGAGAAATTCACTGTTCAATTTTTCAAGTAGTAATTTAGGATAGAAAAAAATTAGCTCATTAGTCTTTAAACTAGATGGCTATAGTATTGACCAATAGAAAAAAAATTGCAAGGTTTTCTACTATTTTGTTTGTATCTTGCTTTCAGTTTCTTTCTAAAATCAATAGTATATTAGTTAAATTTATTTTATTTTCATTTTAATGTATTGTTTTTCAAATTGTATGCTCAATTTGAATTATGAGGGCAATAATGGGATTCAGTTCCTGGTGCCCTCAAATATGTAAATTATCAAATAAATAAATTTTCAAGAATGGATTAGTATTAGTATATTCAATATCAATCAATTGTAGCCTATATCCCATAAAATCACGCTTTTATTCTACTTAGCCATAAATTATTTATAATAAATAAGAAAGTACCAAATTTTTCAAAAAGAGCAATACCATATCCAACTTACTTGAATCAATTTTACTCATGTTGAAAATTCTGCAATAAGAAAAAAATTGTTCAATCAATTATTATTTTGAATATCTATTATCTTTGGATATAACTCTCGCTATCGACTTGAGGTATTAGATTAACCTTATAGATCTTATGATGAAATATATATATGGTAACTATATAGACCAACTTCAATATAAATAATTAAAACGAACGATTTTGCCAATTAATCCGATGATTTTATCATGTTTGTTTAGATATAATAACATAGATTGAATAAACAAAATAAATCTTTGATTATATAATTAAACATATAGGCCTAGTAAAGTGTTTACAACTGGGTATGCTATTTATAGAAAGATAATATGGTAATCAGTTAAATTTACATTACGTATGTACCCTACTGAAATTTAGGCCTATATTTTGCAGCTGTATCGTAGCTGTTATAGCCTACTGTTGTGTTACCATACCAGAAGCATACTTTTCATACGGTGCATAAATTTGGAAAGAATTTTCTATGGTCATCACCTTTCAGCATATTATCATAGAGAGTGATTAGATGCTCGGCAAATATTGCTGATTTAATAATGTATAAAAAATAATGAAATATTTTTTTTATGTTTTGTAAAAGAATGGAAAAACGTCTGCCTTTTTAATATAAATAGCCTATATTTGAACTATTTCATTCATGTTGGATATGAAAAATATAGACCTAAAAATAGAACAAATTTGAGTTCAAACAAGTCTTACTTCAATCAATAAGTGAGGATCCTGGACATCAGGTGCTTCAGGTCGTGAATTGAGAAGTGGTTAGTGGAGTCACCAATACAATGTGCAAGAATATTTTGAGGCCAACAAAGGCATCATCTGAACCTATGTGATGCTTTTACTGGCGGGGCCATATTGAAAAAATTGCAAAACAATGGTATATTTACTATTTTTTAACTGTTTAATGTGTTTCATTAAGTATAGTGAACAAACGTAATTAAGTGTTTTTCTGATATAGGTAACTTATGTGTCAATCCTATGACAAGGACCATGTCAGGTCCTCTCCCAGACACAGTCAATCCAGATTTATGGTCATGACTAAGAAGAGAAAAGTGTAAAGTTTCATAATATAACCGTTATTCATGATAATATAATCATAATAACCGTTCTGATTCGTATTATACTAATTTATAGTGTACCGGTATTTACAAAAAAATAAGTGAAAGGAAAATCTATCAACAGACTGGGGTTTTTAGTGTTATAAATTATTGGCAGAACAATACTATACAGATAGATATGATACAGTACATTACCGTATATGCCTATTTTGGTAGGTACATTAATGTATGTTAAAAAATAATTCTTTCTGAAATTAAAAGCCAGTATACCGTACTGCATTTAAAACTAGAGAACAAGTTTTTTTAAATTGGGATTTGTAATTAGGCTACCTTACAATTAATGTGCGGCGTAGGCTTACTTTATTCTTACTAAGTTATCATTATTGAAGGAGATGAAAATTTGATTTTTATAAATAATTAATGGAGTCCATTACCTATACATTATAGGCTGACACATAGTAGAAAGTAAAAATAAGTTAGCCTAAATTGACTAAAAAATCTTTTTTATTCTACCATTGAAAATGTTCATAGTTTAGAATGCTCCCTAGTTCCTACTTGCAATATGATTAATCATTCATATTCCACTCAACTTCATCTCTACTACAAAAGATTGCCAGCAAATTAATAATAATTTATTAATTGGATCATGTTGGAGTAGACTGTTTTGAATATTTGATCATTTCGCGGCTTCGAGCAGTCCTCTCATTCATGCCTTTGCATCTCAAGGGAAAAGGGAATAGTTTCAGGGAAATTAAAATGGTAGCACTGCGCATTCATGCAGCTGGTATATTATTTTGTTCTTTGTTGCTTATATTGGCAGTATTGAGCAATATGACCGATTGTCGAGATGGCGGCGACGTGATGTTTACACTTTTTATAACTTGAATGTGATTGTTTGCAAACATTATTTCCAATGGCTACTCAAAAACCAGTGGAATGGGTGTCATCCCTAATGAGTAGGTTTGAAGAAAGGGTAAGTAGGTGTTTTAACATGATTAGATACCTCTTGACCGAGTTTCTAACTCAGTCAACAATCCGTCTGAAAATCGATAAAGCCTGTGTGCTTTTATGAATGGGAGCTGACCGGATGATGGGGTGTTGGGAGGAGTGTTGTCATTTCAAACAACTTATTACTTCTTGATAATCATTCCTGATTAAAATAATCAACAAAAGAGAAACCTTAGATTAAAATGATAAATGAATTATTAGTTGCCAATTGGATATTTCCATGGCATCACAGAGAAACCAAGTGGAAATCTCAACGCCCAGTTATACCCGGTATCAACAATTTGATAACAAATTACTGAATGAATGAACAGTAGCTATACTAGCTAACAGCAACAGTTTGCTTTCACCACATGATGATATTGAAGTAATCACTTTCAGCCTTAACAAATTTTGAAGATAAACACCTACTTAAAATATTCTAGGTGACTTATTTTTTTAGAGAATAAGTTAGGAAGTGTATCCAACTTTGGACTTGAAGTCCTTGCAGTTGACCTATAATTACTATCCTGCCTTATTAGCCTTTTATTAGATTTAATTATCGATTTATAAGTAACTTATATGAAAAAATGACCATAAAAAAGTAGGTATGACTTTAATAAACTTAATTAGCCTACACCCATAATACAATCCAAATCAGATTGACATAAATTCAATCAAATATTCATCACCCTCACCACAACAACAAATCCGAGTCCAACTGCATTATTTAAAAAACGATAATTTAGAACTGTCTCAACCTTGTTAAAAACTTACTTGAATCCTACACCCAGTGACTACCCACACCTCTTCCACTCTCACTTCCAACACAAAACATCTTGTTTTTGTAATTGTAAAAATAACAAAACTTTTACAATTTGTAATTGTAAAAATAATCAGTGAATCTATAAGTAAAGCGATATCAACTAGAGAGTAAATTTCAGGCAAATATCTATTTCTTTTAGTATGTCCAAAGTTGTTAAAAATTATTAGCCAACATTTGTTGGAATACATTGAAAAGAATAAACTATTCAGTAAAGCTCAACTTGGTTTCAGAAATGTCCGTTCATCGACAAGTGCTCTGACTGTCCTGATTTGTGTATTCTGAAATGCATTTGAGTCAGGTAATTCATTGACCTTTGCAATCGGAGCAAAGCATTCTACTGTGCTCCACTCAAACTGCCCCTTAACAATCTAGAAGAGTATTGAACTATTGCACCAGTTCTGAAACTATCAGTCGGCATGCTACATCGTTATTCAATTCAATAAAATCTTCAATGACCCCATAAAGGACGGCAGAATGCATTTCAGCACAGCATTATCTGACTTGGCAAAACTGGGAAAATATTTTCGCTGATTGCGCCTCCAACCGATGCCAGTAAAACCGAGGTTGCATGCTTCCATCTCAGTAACAGAAATGCAAACAGGAACTTCGCATCCAATTCGATGAGAAGTGGCTCACTCATTGAAAAACTCCTAGATATATGTAGGCGTAGTACTTGACAGGACGCTTCCTTTCAAGGAGCATCTTACAAGAATGGCGGAAAAACACTATCGTACTCATTTCGATATTTCCAATCAGCTGCGAAACGTCAACCATGAATGTTGTCAGCTTGTCACTTATTTCATAGTTTAAGTTTCTGTTACATATTTTTCAACTTCTATACAGTTTAATCTTGGATGATATTATTTTGTAGATATTTCATGAATCCAATTAGGCCTACTTAAATATTCTGTGAATTTGTGACTTAAAAATCTGATGATTATAACTTGACCTTATT
The DNA here is from genome assembly GCF_014356525.2 of Nilaparvata lugens. Taxonomy (NCBI): domain Eukaryota; kingdom Metazoa; phylum Arthropoda; class Insecta; order Hemiptera; family Delphacidae; genus Nilaparvata; species Nilaparvata lugens. The sequence continues at coordinate 67,632,380 of NC_052507.1, read as the reverse complement.
AACAGTTATGCTGCTATTTAGGTAGAATAATTGCTGTTATCCTGAAGTCCATAAACAATATCATCCAAAAGCTCTGTGGAACTTCTTGGGGAGCTTCAGCTTCAACATTGCGCTTTTCAGCCCTGAGTCTCGTGTTTTCAACTGCTGAGTTTTGTGCGCCCGTGTGGCTAAATAGCTCACATGTTGATGCTCAGTTTAATAATTTAATGGGAATGGTTGCTGGAGTCATAAAATCGATGCCAATGGAATGGCTCCCGGTGCTGAGTCACATTCCACCCCCCAACCTCCGACGCATAAATGCTCTAACAAGAAAGTTCAACAAGATCCTGCAAAATCAAAACTTTCCAATGCATGGGGATATAGAAGATGCCAATCAAATCCGCCTGACGTCTGGGAAGCCTCCCACCAGAACGGCATTACATGCTCTGGATGGTGGGTTCAGTTTAACAGACGCCTTGCAACAATCTTGTCCCATGTATCACCCAAAAGCCACCAGGTTTTGATTTGCCACGCAAACTGTGGTCGGCTCTTAACAGAATCCGAACTCAGCATGGAAGATGTGCCTATGCGTTGCACAAGTGGGGAAAGGATCCAATGCATTTCTGTGAGTGTGGCGCTGTGCAAACCATATGACACATTGTAGAAGAGTGCACAAGAACAGCTTATGAGGGCAGGCTGGATGATTTCTTGGTAGCTACGCCAGATGCCGGGGCATATTTAAATAGACTAGATATATTAAATGAAAAAGACTAAGAAATTGTCAAAAAACCTACAGATTTATTGATACTTAGAAAGACCGGCTTCGGTTATTACACCATTGTTAATCTCTGATAAACTCTAGATATATGTATATAACTTTTAAAAATTTCCTTTTTATTTGTGTTCGACCCTTTTTTCAAATCTTGTGACTAAGATGACTTCATTGTTTATATGTGTTAGATAACATAGAGATTTGTGTCGTAGCACCATACGCTAAATGATAAATATGTTTCATTTTTCAACCTCCATGATTAGTCTTTTCCTCCTCCTCTTATTTCTCTCTCATCCTCCTCCTCCATAGCCTCTATAGTTTGTACCCTCCATAATTCATAGTAAACGCTTGGTCTTGTCAACTACGAATTATAGATGTTCTTCTGTAAATAATTATGTCCACTGTCTTGGTGAGCTACTCGCACTGTGTAAACAAGGCTACAGTTTTGAAAAAAACTTTTGATAGGCTACCGGTACTATTGTCTCTTTTCTGTTTAGGGAAATCATTCAAAAAGGGTACTGAGATTTGAATTTCTATTTATACCGGTACTATATAATGAGGATTGGTTATAATGAGGTCTACGTTATAATGGCAGTGGAGAAAGATAGGAGAACAGCAATGCCGATTTTCTGCCTTGCCACTACCTTCTGTAGAGGATAGCTGATAACGGTATATCTGATGTAATATTAACTATTCATTATTGTTAAAAATAATCAATTATATTTTATATGATAAGAAAATATATTTTCCAGTGATTCAATAATACATTTTTATAATAATTGAGATTGAATATTTTGTTAATTAATACTATTTCTACACTCATAGAAAACTATCTGGGAACGTTGCGGAGGTACAAAAGAATATCACTATCTGTTTTCTCTCGAATGATAGTCAAGGACCATAGCAATACCAATGTTAATCAAATACTGCCATTATAACGTGGACCTCGCTATAGAACATGTTTGAATTATGAAATATATTTAGGGCCGGTTTCCGGTCCTAAGTTCTAGCTAGACTTAAAACAGCTGGATTCAGAAAATAGGCTTTCCGAAACGGGGCGTTGTCGTAGTCATTGTCATAGTAACGTTTGAATTAAATTTCGAAAAACTAGAATATTGAACACAAAATAAAATAAAGAGAAAATAGTGTAAAGTTTTAGCTATTTTGAATTATTTAGGAATGTTTAATTTCGTCAAGGAAAAACGTTTCCAATTATAGAAATGAGAAAATAAAAACTGCGACTACTGTCATAAAAACTGCAACTACGCCCCGTTTTGGAAAACCAATTTTCTGACTCCAGCTGTTTAAAGTCTAGAACTTGGCTAAATTCCGAGCTCGGAAACCGGCCCTTAGGGTGTAATGAATGTAAATTATTGAAGGATAACAATAATCAGTATTAAGGCAATTTGTTGCGTTTTTGATTGCAGTTACCGAGTCGTGCGGGGCCTCAAACATGTACTACAAGAGTGAACGAAGAAAACTCAAAGGAGTGTCTCATCCAGATCAGTCGATACCGTTTTTCTCTTGTCATTTCTGGCCTAACAAAAATTCTTCAACGAGTCAACGAAACGGTCAGTTGAAAGATTTTGCAAACTGCTGCTTTCAAAGATATTTTGTCTGGAAACACTGTTTTTAAAACATCTTTTATATTAACCTACAGTTTTGGTTAAAGAATTAAAATTAAAATATTCATTGTGTATTAACCTAAAGTTTTGGTTGAAGCATTGAAATATCCATTGTGCTACTAACGTGCTATGTAATTGTTTATGATCAAAATTTGTCTCTATTTTAACTCTGACGATATAGTATCTCAAGTCACAAGGACGGGAAAGAGCCTTTTGCAGGCGAGAATGATGTTTCTAGTCGAGGCGTTAGCCGAGACTAGAATTTCATTCGAGCACTGCAAAAGACATTCACGTCCAAGTAACTTACACTATTTTTGTCATAATAATCTAGAAAAGAATAATTGATAAACAGAAAACATTACCTGCTTGTCCTGACATTACTACATGCATTCTATAAACATAACTTAGTTTACAAGTTTCGAATCAGGAATTTCTTGATTGTAGTTGACAAAACTTCCACCTTGAGCGCTAAAAAGCGTTTTTGTACCAGTTTTGCTGTTCCTAATTCGGAACTAGGAAACATACTCGACTGTAATATTAAAGAAAATGTAGGATTTTATTAACAGTATAGTATGCTGTAATGAGAATCATATGTTTATTTGTTCTACAATCAGCTGTTTACCGGCTTGATTTCATGGATGTAAAACAGCTGACATTGAATGTCACACCATCATCAACTCCAGCATCACTGATGGCACCATCATCAGCGGCGTCATCATTAACATTGTCGTCGGCGGCATCATCATCATCATCAACATCGGGACCAGTGACAGTCTCTTTACCGGATCCAGCATTGTTGACAGCACCATCATCAGCGGCGTCATCATTAACATTGTCGTCGGCGGCATCATCATCATCATCATCAACATCGGGACCAGTGACAGTCTCTTTACCGGATCCAGCATTGTTGACAGCACCATCATCGACTCCGGCATCATCATTGGTGGCATCCTCATTGACAGCATCATCGACATCGGCATCAGTAACAGCCCCTTTGCCAACACCAACATCACCAGTTGAAGGGATGGCTGCATCAGTGGCACTGCCTGTGTGTCATCTTATGCGGGTTCGGCAGCCACCCACAGCTACACTGGTGTGGCACAGTGTCACATGCGAGGATAACCATGGGCCTCAAGTGTTCGGCAAGCAAGGACATTTATTGTATGTCAAGTAATTTCTTAAAACGTATTATTAAGTTTATTTTGATACCTTTGACTCAATGTATAAATGAGTGTCTAGCTCAGAATGTATTCCCAGATGAGTTGAAGTTGGCAAGGGTTGTACCGATTTATAAGAGGGGTTCTCGCCTGGATCCTAACAACTATAGACCAGTCTCAATTTTGCCAGTTCTGTCAAAAATATTTGAGATCATAATAGGTGGCCAATTGCATGAGTTCTGTGAGCTGAATGGTCTGTTTGCTGACACTCAGTTTGGGTTCAGGGCTGGACGGTCGACGGTGGGCGCTGTTGAATGTATAATTAAAGGGATATGTGATAGTTTTGAAGGGGGGTTGCTGGGTTGACGCTATGTGATCTCAGCAAGGCTTTTGACACCCTGGATCATGAAATCTTGCTGTCTAAGTTGATTCTCTATGGTGTGGTCGGTGGACCTCTCCAGCTTCTGCGCTCATACTTGGGTGGACGCAGGCAGGCTGTTCAGGCAGGTGGTGGGCTCTCACGGGTTAGAGCCCTGAGTTATGGGGTGCCCCAGGGATCTGTGCTGGGACCCCTTCTGTTTCTTATTATGATCAATGATGTTGCCCTTTCAGATCATAGGATGGTTGTATGCTACGCCGATGACACCTCTATCATGGATGTTGGCAGGAATATGCATGAGGTCCAGGAATTGATGAATGCATCCAGAGGGGCAGCTGCCGACTGGTTTGCTGCTAACCGGTTTGCCTTAAACAGTGAAAAGATACAAACCATTGTCTTCAGCCTTAGGAATGGGATGCAGTATGAGTTCCCTCCTGTAAAGCTCTTGGGCTTCCATCTTGATAGGAAACTTTCTTGGAGGGAGCATATACAGAGTGTCTGCTGCAGGTTGAACAGAGTCCTGTTTCTGCTGAGGAGCTTGAAGAGCTGTGTTCCCGAGGCATATCTCCGTATGAGCTACCATGGTTTGGGTAGATAGGCAAAAGACGGACGGTTTGATGGAAAAAGATTCCCGGCCGATACATTTTAAGTTTAACGACTTAAGCTTGAAGACCCATCCGTTTTACCGTCCAGATGCAACGACTTACGTGTACCGACTTTTGCTTGAGCAAAAGACTGAAGCTAAACTTGAGCGTCTAGACCGGGCTTAAGGCTGTGCAAAGGCTAAAAATAAACTTTCTACTCGTGATATTTTTCCAAGTTTTTCGATTTGTATATCATCAAGCTATCAAAATGAAAAAGTTTTCTCAGGAAAATATTTTTCCGATCATTACTTTTTGAGATATGAGCGCCTCAAGTTTAAATTTTTGGGACAGAACATTTCAAATTCGGTAAGAGATAAATCCATGAGATTCAGAGGATGAATTCTTCATAGTATTGTTGATCTAGTAAAACAAAAATTTTCTGAAAATATCAATTTTTGAAAAAGTTATTCAATTTACCAAAAATAACTCAACTAAAAGTTATTTTTGGTTATTTTTAGTAAATTGAATAACTATCTTAAAATTGATATTTTCAGAAAATTTTTGTTTTACTAGATCAACAATACCATGAAGAATCTATCCGCTAAATCTCATGGATTTATCTCTTACCGAATTTGAAATGTTCTGTCCCAAAAATTTAACTTTAGGCGCTCATATCTCAAAAAGTAATGATCAGAAAAAATGTTTTCCTGAGAAAACTTTTTCATTTTGATAGCTTGATGATATACAAATCGAAAAACTTGGAAAAATATCACGAGTAGAAAGTTTATTTTTAGCCTTTGCACAGCCTTAACTGCCAACTTTATTTGAGGAAAATTTAAATCATAAAAAATGCAATAAATACAGCTTAATCCGTTGTAGTGTGTTTATTGACTCAACAACTCAAAAACTCTATTTAATTAGCCCTAACATAATATGGTAATGCTAAAAAAGGGAAATTTCGTTATAAAACTGGTAATTAGTTTCTAAACTACTTTTTCAAATATCTATAGTCGTTTTTATTTTTATTGAAAAATCTGGTAGTGGTGTTATTAATAGCATCGTTTAATTAATTATCTGTGTTTTTGTGATCATAACCAGTATTGTACATTACACAAATGTTTATATGCTAAAACTGTACAGTAATTATAATCTAATTTATCCGGCAGTTATGATAAATATATCTGGTGTTAGTTTCAATTTAATGGTGATATTATATTTGATTTTGTTTTGCATGACTGAACACTTTATAATAACTTTGTTGTAGTCTAGACACTGTTGTTTTTCTACGTAGAAAATGTTTTGATTATTCTGAAACGATTTCTTTCTGATTTGTGATGATATTTTCAGTTCTTGGCTATAATGTCTGGATCGAAGCCTCATGGCCCTGAAATGGAGAAGAACTGCTACGAATCCTTGTTAATTGTCCTTGATACACTGGAAAGGTGTCTTTCAAATCAACCGAAAGATACGACAAGATTTGACGAGACAATGAACGTAAAAATACTATTGCGTGAAATTTGTCAATTTCTAGGTAATTTCTTTTCAAATGCAGTATTACCAGTTGTTATTTCATCATGCTTTCACTGTTCGCTATCAAATTGAAACTAATATTTTAGTTACCTCATGGTTTCATCAGAACAAGATACAATGTTCTGTGTATTTAATAGTTGGATTTGTAAAGTCTATGCCACTTATTAGGAAATATGTTCGTAATAACAAAGTTGAAAATCATATCCTAGCTGTAGCACACATATTGTATTTTAATAACTTTCAAAATCCGAAATGAATGACCTTTTCCGTGTTAGATTCCTTGCACACGTTGAATAACTACAATGTGGACTACTATTCCATTAATGCACTTTTACGCTACTATGAGCTATTTGTGAATAATGTGAGTTCATTTTATCATAAACCTCCGTAAATTATAGAATTGGTGACAATTTTATAATTTACGAAACAAAGAAAAAGAATAGAATCTCAATATGTAAAATATTTTTAAATATAAAAATGGTATTGAAAACATTAATGTATTTTTCTTCTAATTATGGAGAAATTCCACATCATCTTTCTCCATTGAAACAATGGGATAAGATTATTGAAATTGCCTACTTACAGTATTGTGCTTTTCACTAGTGATTTGTGATAGCATTTCACTTTGGACAAGATTTTCATAGATACTAGAATCAATATTGCTATCAGCATTAAACCATAAGCATTATCCTATGTTTTACAATTTGAATTGTTTGTTTTCTACAGAAGTCCCCATCCATAATGATTTCACAAATCAGCAACTGAAAACTCTCGCATCAAAAGTATTGTTTGCTCTGAGTATTAATTTTTTCAATGCTGTCTTCAACAGAATATCTGCGAGGTATGTATGTTTTAATAATTCTCCTGATGTGTTGTTAGTTTTTCTTTGTATGAAGGTCATATCATTAATCCTATTAATATAAGGACATTGAAATTAATTTATTGATGTTAATGATGATCGATGATTATATGATATTAAAACTCATTTCTTAATGATGTAAATTGAATTGAAACAAGGGTAAAATATTCTGAAGTCAAAAATCTTGACTATGGTTGCAGCAGAGAGATTGCTACGGTTAACAAATGGAATGAATTGAAAAAATCAAGTTTTTTCATTTATTTCGATAATCTTTAGGCGCTGTTTACCCTTCAACTAAAGACACTTGTCCTACTATCGCTTACTATCTTTGAAGACGAAAACTTTCATCCTACAGAAAGATTGAATGATGAATTCTGAACCAAGATCCTTGATCTGTTGAGCTTGTACAGTTGATATTTTGATTTGTAGAAATTTACTGTTTCATATGGATTAATAGAAGAAACACTCAAGTTGATTGTCTTTTTTCTTCAGGTCTACTTTTAATATAAATCTCAGTTCCCTTAAATTATTTTGCCACAGCATATCTCTGACTTGAAAATGGCTTTAATGTCCGAAACATGTTGTGACAAAATAGTTTAAGAGGTACTGAGATTTATATATTTATTTATAGTCAGGTTGATGTGTGGTTCATTCAGATTCAAGTTGAGGGAATCTTTATTTACTGTTGGTGGACAGGTACGTTTCGAATTCTACAGAACCATTTTATAAAACGTTGAATTATTGTACACATTTTATCTACCCAGTTAGACTTCGGAAAAGTAGAAAAGTAATTATTACATTCTGATTGCAGGCTACAAGAGCTAAGTACAAGCACAGAAGAAAATCCAGATTACAGTGATATAGAACTTATCCATCACATCAATGTTGATATTATCAAACTAGTAAAGCTTCTGAATGGTAACTATTGCTTGCATAATTTATTTTCGATTCATTAAAGCTCTGTGTATGATTTGCCAATGTTTATCGATTTGCGATCTCTCTCGTTGGTGTCTTTGATACTGCCTCTGATAATAGAAATACCAAAGTTGAGTGAATTTCGCACGATACAAGCATTTTAGAATTCTTAATAACTTTGACAAGTCTAGTGGTATTTATTCATCTCAATTCAGCCAATATTTTACTTTACAATACATTTTACCCGCTTCTAATTTTCTTAACTAAGGGCTATCTTTATAAACCTTTCTTATAGTCGCCCAAGCGAAAATGGGTCTCTCAAGGCCACTGCAATGTTGCCACTGTTGTCCACCCCTCATTCAACCAGTCTATCACCCTTTCCTTCTCATACTCCTCTTCCTCTTTTCCATCACTACCTGTCACAAATTCTTTCGAGCACATCAGGCTCAAAAGTTCTATTGTGTCATTCATTCATTCATTCATTCATTCACATTATTTTGTAAAACTGAACTATATTTTCCTTGTCATAGTTAACAATCCAGAGAAGACAAACAATACTCCTCACAAGAACAAAACTTCACTCTCACACCCTCTCGCACACATTCACTTTCTCTCTTACTAGCCACCCTTAGTACAAAGTGGCACCAGTTTTGGTAGAGAAGGGTGGTGGTGTCAAGAGGAAACTTCGACCTTGAGAGACCCATGGGTGACTTTAGTGGAACACGTTTTGGTGGACCAATCAGAAACTATTTCAACGGTTATGATGGGTTGGGTTCCTGTTATTAATTACTCTGCTGGTGTTGGTGTAGAGAAATTGTAGCCTTTTTAGTGTATAAATAATGCAAAGTTGAATTTGGTTGGAAACATTCAAGTAAAAAATGAGTTTACAGAATTTAAAATGAAGAGAATACAGACAAGAGAAAACAATTCATGAAAAGAGTTCAATATAAAATCAATAAATTTACTTTATTACTCTTTGCAAATTATTTTTAACAACTACACAAAACCTAAGTGTAATTGGCGAAGACTGTTCATAGAAATAGTTCACGAATACGGTACCTATTTTTCGAATTACTGCTCCTTTCTTCCATATTGAGTGTTGATTATGTACACTTGAATTAGAAGTGTTTTTATTTGTCAATCTTTCTCCCATTTCAGAATCTATATCAAAGTTCAAACTTCTAAAGAAATCTGCTCACCAAGTGCTCATGGCTGCTTTAGAAAAGGCGATATGGAATTGGATGGATGTGTATCCACACGAGTTTGCTGAAGTTCAGGTTGGTTGATGGCTTCATTCATATATCCACAAGTACTCTTTGTTCAGTACTACTTGTTAGGTATTTCAAGAAACTGTACATTACTCCAGATTATATTCTCCAGGCTTACTGTGACCTATAGTGAGTTTCACGTTGTGGAGAAAGATAAAAGAACAGCGTTGCAAATTCTCTTATCTTGTCACTGTCGTCTATAGAAGTAGCTATAGTAGCTCTGGCCCTGGATCTTGAGCTTCATTGGAGTTCGTTCCTCGCCCCCGTCTCAGGAAGTACTGGATCCCCCAGTTACTGCCGCTGGTCCTCACGGTGAAGGGACAAGGGAGTACACGTGATGACTGTGTGACTCCGCCCCTGGGAGTAGCCTGGCTTATGGTGGTGTGGCTGGGTGAAGGCTCCAGACTATGGGAGGTTCGTGGTTTGACTGAGTCACCTGAACTCACCGTCTCTGAGAGTAGCTGGGCACATTGAAGAATCTCCGGTGGAGTTTCGGGGTTAGCCAGTGAGAGGCCAGACTATATATGGGGATCAGGGTAGGCTATCCCCATATCTGGAAATCAATCATCTGAAACTCCCATAGGTCAGACTGTGGGACTCGGGTAAAGCCTCCGTCTCTGGAAGTAGCATCATAGCATGTCGTAAAACCCCTCTCACGGGTGCTTCTTTCCGAAACGCTAGCGTACCCTTTTGGCCGCCTGTGGTGGACGTGCAAGCGCCAACCCTGGAGACGTATACAATTGGGAACCTCGAGTATTTTTCCTGGCCTGTAGATCAATCAATCAATACATTTATTCAGCCTGACGATACAGTAGTACATAAAGCTATGTCACAATAGTATATTTCGCACCTAGGGCCGAAAATGAGACTTTTCCGGCTCGAAATAGGTTTTCAAGTCCGAGGCCGTAGGCCGAGGACTAGAAAAGATTGAGAGCCGGAAAAACATTTTTGCCTGTGGTGCGAACGCTATTTTTCGCCACACAGAAAAATAAACAATATATATATATGAGAATAATTGTTCATTAAGCACTTCCGAAAGCAAAAGTGGAAGGTCATAGCTCTAGCAAATTTGAGGTAATCTGAATATCAGGAAATTGTTCAAGTATTTTTGTTTTTTATTCTGATTTGTCTAAATAACCTAGAAGATTATGTTCAATTATGTGGGAGGTTGAGTTTATACTTTTTTATTCTTTCAAATGACAATAAAGTAAATTCGTATGGCTTTTTGTTGGTGGGGAGTCCCTTGCGGGAAGGTCCCACCGCCTGAATATATAATTTAAGCCGTCAATGGGCCTTACGACTGTCATACTTCAGCCGGGACCGACAGTTTACCGTGCCCATCCGATAACACGGGAGTGATCTGGTTCAAAAACTTTTGGTTGTGCGAGGGTTTGAACCCGGGATCTCTATGCTGCTACGCAAGCACTCTAACCACTAGACCACGGATCACTCCTTCAAATGACAATAAGATGATATTATTAAAAATGTTTCAATTATTGAATAATAAACACAAATAATGAAAAGTTTTTTGATCAGCTGTTTTAGCACACTTGAAATTTGGCCAATTTGAATGTCGACGTCAACAATGCTTGTTGTCATCGACTTAGGAAGTTTAGGTTAGAGGTTCTATCCTACTCTGAAAATCGAATTTGAATAGTTTATAATATATTATTTGTATTTCATCCATCCAAATAAAATGATAGTATCTTATTGCAAAATACTTTATTCAATTCTAGAAGCATAAACTGATTCCGTTTCATAAACTATTTTGTAAACACGTTCACATCAAATCAGAATCAGCTGACTTCAAGGTTATTTTACAGCCCTAGGGCCGTAAAAATTTTACCGGCCTGGTCAGAAAACAATCATTTTCGGCCTCCATATGACGCACGTAAACCAGCTCATTACATCCAAGTGGGGCGAAAAATATTTTATAAATTTACAATTTATAATGAAATTATAATTAGGTCACAATAAATAAAATCAATAATAATAAATCCTTAAAATGAATAAAGACAACAATATCAATCAATAACATTCAATAGTTCACCCAAAATAAGGCTAAGTTATAATTAACTATTTCATGTAATAGTTGATATTAATAATTTATTCAAGTCTACATACTCCTGTCCTGAATTCTTCTGAAGAGTAGAATGGATTTTCAATAAGCCATTTTCTTAAATGTCTAAGGAATAGAGGCAGGGGAAGGGTACGGAAGGAGGTTGGGAGAAGGTTGAAAAATTTTATCCCCACTACTGGAAAACTCGAAATAGATTTAGTAAATTTGCATCTAGGTACGTGAAGATCTCCACTGGCCCTAGTCGGATAATTGTGAATGTCACTGGTGATGTCACAGATGAGTTAGAGTATACGTCCGGGCCCTGACCAGGCCCACGTACCGCCGGAGCTGTACAGTGGTGGTTCCACTCAATGCAGGCTAAACTCCTCCGTGATACTCGCCTATCGACTTGGCAGTGCCAATGGGTAGTAGCTCGCGTGTCACATCTCACGGGATATTCGAACAGCAGGTGCCCACTTGGAGGTGTGACGTCAACGTGAGGTGTCGCGGCCAAAACCATGTCTCCTATAGAAGATAGCTGATCATCTGTTCATTCTTGTTAGAAATAATCAATTATATTTTCGAAATATAATTCGTCTAATTCGTAATAATTTCTCGAATAATTCAACTAATTCGTATAATTCGTCAAGAAAATATATTTTTGAATAATAGAATAATAAATTTTCATAATTGAGAATGCATATTTTGTTAATTATATCTCTACATTGTAGAAATACGATCTGGCAACGTTGCGGAGCTAGAAAAGGATAGCGCTATCTGCTTTGTCGAATGGCAAAACAAGGATAGCAATACCAATGCATCAAGTACTGCCATTATAACGTGGACCCTACTATAGCTAAGACATGCATATCAAATTGCGTTGATAGATTAATAATAATATTGTCTGGGTAGAAGAGGCTTAATGGTTCATCATTACACAGTTTACAGTTAGCGATTTGAATGTGAACCAAAATATGTATATCTCATCTACCAATATTTATATTATGAATCAAAATAATTGAATGAAAAGGATTCATAATTTATTGAAATTAAATAATCATTCTTCAATGTTGAATCAAAATATATAATAATATCATTCAATATATAATATATTATATCATCTGTGAATTTTATTATAAGGTTTAATAATTTATTGAAATGAAATTATCATTCTTGAATTTTGTAGTTATTAGTATGATCTACCTTATTAAAGTCCTTTGATCTTTTTTGCAGAAATGTCCCAACGAAGACCTTGTGAAATGTTGTGAAGCGCTGTTTGATATATTGGATAGTTTTGCTGATGCGAAGAAAGGCAGAGCCACTCATGCTTGGCCTCTGCAAATGATGGTGCTCATTCTTTCGCCTGTGAGTCATTTTCCGCTCAATATATCAACTTAATAAAATTCTCCCACCGAAACGATTTTACAGTGAATGTAGATCGTACAATATGTATACCTTTGTATGTAATTTTAAAATTTATATTCGTTATTTGTTTTTACTAATTTCGTTTTCCAAATCCACCATTGATTGTATGTTTTCATCTGATTTTAATCATAGTAAACTTCACTGCCTTTATAAAGCTACAATCTTGACCAACACTATCCTAACCTTCAAGTTTCTATGTCCACTGAATATGACACCACTGGTGTCATATAGGTGTACACTTTAGAACAAGTTTGTTTTTCTTCTCCTAATAAATTTGTGTTATTTGACTTCATCATGTTTCTATTTTACTATTTATTGTTTTTCCATGTATTGATTGCGATTTCGATTATTCAAATCTAATTTAATTAATAGTCAGTTACCGATGTATTGAAGATTTTTCAAGTAAAACTATTGATTCATTTTCAACTTATACAGCACTTTGTTCAAAAATATCAATTATTATTATATCGTATGAGATCGAGTACATCACATCATTTTATTTACAAAGTCACACATTTAAAATCAGTGCGTCAAGCCATTGGATGAAATTTGGTGTTGCTTGATGCACCTCGTCAAGGTTTCCATTAAATTTGAAAATTGGACATTCTAACATTAAATGATTCATTGTCTGTGTCTCAGCGCCACATTCACATACAGCAGTGTCAGCAAAGCCCCATTTATACATCAGACCTCCATCTTCCATGGCCAGTGCGCATTCGGTTCAACCGAGTCCATGTTCTTCGTGGCAGTTCAAATCCTGCTGGTTTTATGGTTGGATTCAAATTCCAGGCACTGCCATTCTCAGCAAAATTATGCCAATGTTCTCTCCAGGCATTGGATAAGTCAAAGTTGGAGTCCACGGAATTGCATGGAGCATTCCTGGATTTAAGCCGCTGTCTTGGCATATTTTTAAGGTCTTTATGGATGGGTAGGGTCTGAATTTTATTTATTTCAGCAAACAAGCTTTTAAGAGCTTTATGACGTCTCAGTTGTGGTGGTGGAATATTACTCAACACAGGGAGCCACTCTCTAGGAGTTGACTTGACATATCAATAAGTTTACTTATCAAGCATTGATAATTTTTTAATAGATCTGCATAAATAATATACCTTGAAAATGTAATAATCCATTATGTATGATAAAATAAAGCACACTGCACACAGTGACATTAGTTGTAGGTGCTACTAGCTGCTACAGGTTGCGGAATTAGAAATGTTTGGAGCTGAAATGTACATGACACTTCCGATTCCGTACTCCCGCGACAGCTAGTGTACGCTTGGGGCCAAACCACACAAATGGTTTTATCAGGTGTTTTTTCCGAGTTGGCAGGGCAGGAAGCACTCTGATTAGCTGATGCCCTAATGGCAACCTAATCAGCCAATCGGAGAGCTTCCTACCCTAAGAAAACGCTTCGTGTGGATTGGCCCTAAGTTGACCCTACTATTGTCCCAGTGTAGAGGCTGATTGAGGATTTAAAAATTTTCTTTGAATTTTATTCGATTACCAGAGACAATAATTGTGGCTGTGGCTCTACTCAACTCAAGATTGCATCACATGTTTCTATAATGAGGTCCACATTATAATGGCAGTATTTGATTGACAATAGTGTTGCTATCCTTTTCTATCATTTGAAAAAGCTCTTTCTAGCTTTGCAATGTTGTCAGTTTGCCAGAAATATTTTATTTTTACTTTTGACAGTGACTGTACAGATGTAAACAATTTTTAGCCGTCATGTTTTTTCTTCATTCTAACAAAATACTTGAGTAGATTAAGTCGTATAATTGATTAAAAAATGTTTTTATAAATGAATTAAATAATACCGTCTGAGAAACGCAAATTATACCTTAAATGACACTAGATAACTTGGACTATCCTACACTTTATCCATCCTCACAAATATACTTTTGTTAGCCCGTTAGCCTACCGGTATAGGTTACTGGTACCGGTATAACTAATATTAAAAGGTTATCTCAGAATTATTTCCATTAGAATCATCTCATTATAAATAGGATTTCTATTTTGCTATTATTTTCAAGAGAACTTAGGTACCTACCGAATAACTCATTTCTGTTGCTTTGAAGTTCAGATTGGTGTATCACAGCTTTTTGAATTAGCCGCCAAGATTTCAGGTGTACATGAGAATAAAAATAAAATTATGAAAAAGAATATTTTATTGATGTAAATTTTTTAATTAAATTGATTATTATTTAACAAAGAAAATGAAAACTAATATCAAACCAAATGTAATGGAATAAATTTAGTAACAGCTGTGTACACTTAGTGGCAAAATGGAGTCAAATAAGAAGATTTGTCAACCCTGTTCTGCTATCTTTCTTCACTGTCAACTTGGACACCAATATAGATTTGAAAATTGTTGTAACAAAATTGAAAATTGTGAGGTATATTTTGTTTTGTAGAAAGTGCTGGAAGAAATAGTGAATGCCGACTCGGGTGCCCCCTGCTCGCCACGACATTCCAAGAAGAAACTGTTCATCGACTCTGTGAGAAGGGCTGTCAGCTCACCGAACAACAGCAAACAGCTGACAGAAGCTGCTGTTGTCACGTGTGTCAAACTATGCAAGGCATCCACCTACATCAACAATCTGGACTCGAACAATGTTGTCTTCACTCTTGTGCAGAGCGTCATCAATGATCTCAAGGTATTACATCATTATTTGCCCAAGTGATTAAAAATTCACGTTACTATGCAATCAAGTCGAGGCTCGACCAACATGTCGAGTCGACGCTCGACTCAGTCTCACAGTCGTGAGGTCGCGGAGACTAGAATCGACTGGTCTAAGTGTGCAATGAAAGTAGAATAAAGTACCCTAGTGGAAAGAAGTTTTCACCGGTGTTAGAGTCATCAGTTATTTTCTTATTCAATGATCACAAAACACAAACGAACACGTTTTGACACAATACTTTACTCGTATCAGACTGTGGCCTTTTGTATATTAAAATACAAACTAATAGTAACTATAGTAAACGCAAATTGGTGAGGCGGGTGATGGTAGCACCAACTCTGAGTGAAACTGGTTAATTTCAAGCTTTAAATTACATTGTGTTATTCTAAATATTAGAGATGTGTCAATCATGACAATTTTAAAATCAGGTTTAATTCATCTTTTAGAGAAAAACAAACTAATAATACTCTTCACTTGTCCAATTACAACGGTTCAGTGAAGGCTTGAATTGGTGCTAATCGTTTTTTATTCTTAGTATATTTTTTTACTTGAATGTGAAAATGGAAATTTTACAAACATGTATGACTGAATTTGAAAAATCTTCAATAAACATATTTTTAATGAGAAGTCAAGTTATGATGACATTTCAAATGTAAACAAACACAAAGCAGACGAACTTTTTTACTGCTTGAAATTTCACTCAGAGATGGTGCCTCCATCACCCGCCTCACCAATTTGCGTTTACTATAGTAGTCATCCATCTGGTGATTATAATATGGAATTATTAAAATATTAGCTTGTGTTATTAATTTTTTGGTTAGGGCTACTCTTAGTTATCAAGAAGAAAATATTTTATTAATTTTATTTTTTACTAGCAGGTAACCAGTGCTCCGCAAGGGTCTGATAAAAACTGGAATCTTGACCTACTGAAATCTTGAAGAATTTAAAAAAGGCCTCTATCCATCCTCGGTAAATAAAGAATCTATATGCAAAATTTCATGTTAATCAGTCCAGTAGTTCAGACATGATGATGCTTCATTCGTGAATTTCCTATCCCGTACATGTATAAGCCAGCTCTTTCCTGTATTATATTATAGATTTCTTGATATCTTGTATTGATAAGCTACATTGTGCCCAGGTTGTAAGCATTGTAAGCTCGTTACCTCTCAGGACTGGTTATATGAACTGGTTATGAACTAATAGTAGTAGTGCTTTACATATATGCAAGGCACTGTAGGGCTGGCCACCAACGACAGGACATGCATGATGAACATGTGTGTTTGTCATGAACGAAAGGCTTCAAACAAGAAACCGCTGTTTGTCAGCAGCTTCTAACATAAAATAAACAACCAATAATGAATAAATAAGCTTTATTTGTCATAAAGGCCATGCCCCATACAAAGAGTTGCACACGAACAGTACATAAATTACAATTACAACATCAACACAATTGATCAACTCTTCGACTTTTGGAGATAACACTAATATTGAAATGAAATAGTTTGATATAGAATCCTTGAAAATAACAGGAACACAGATTTTAAGCTATTAAAATATCATTCATTGTATATGGGGGAGTAATTTTACATGTCACCGAGACATAAAAACCTGTACTAGTAAAACAATATAAATAGACGATCTTTCAGATATTGAATATTTTCTAGACATTACACCAACAGAAGATAAAAACAATATAAAAACAATAATCTGCTTCTCAAAAGTACCAACAAACTGTTTACTACAATTTTATAAACAACCTGTGAAACAACTTTTCAGTTCCAACAATATTTTGTGATTATCAATGAACAATTACAACTTGATATAAAAAATAAAAAAAAGATCATCTTAATCTCTAAGATGTAATTTCGCACGTTAGTCGCATTCTCATTTATATTTGTAAATATTTCTTATTTTATCTGGTGTTACATTTAACTTGCCGTGTGAATTATCTTTTATAAAGTTTTTTGACTGTAAATCTTCCTGACGTTATTCAACCGTATAGAAATTTTCTGTATTATTGTTGAATAAAATGAATATTCTATTCTATTCTATTTTATTTTATTTGAAAGGAGTACTATAGCTTTATCTTCGTAATTAACTATGTTTGCTACATATTTATTCAGAAACTGTTGTCTTATTTCTACATACATTGGGCAGCGTACAAGAACATGAGTGGGTGTTTCGTCCTCCCGCATGTTACAAAGTGGGCAGTACTCAGTATTATCATAGAGAAACAATAGCGTAAGTAGATATCCCATGGTATAGGGTGTTTATGTCGCAACTTTTACTGTTATCTCAAGCTGATAGTCCACGCAGTTCTTTACTGTGAAGCTTTATGACGCTGATAGTCTCTCATATTGTACCGCTCACACAATCTCACCCGGTCAAAACAGTAAAAATCGACAATAATCGACAGTAATCGGCTTGAGATAACAGTAAAAGTTGCGACATAAACGCCCTATACCATGGGATATCTACTTACGCTATTGTTTCTCTATGGTATTATCTATGTAAATTACAATAAAATAGACAATCAATAACAATAAATAAATCATTGAAAAATTACAAATTATAATGATTAAAAAATAATTGAACTTCAAACAGAGTAGTAAAGAAAAAAATGGAATAGGAAACTTAACCACGAAAATACTTTCGAAGCCTTTTGCTGTGATAACACAACAATGTATGACGACATGTGTGTACACACATGTCCTGTCGTTAGTGGCCAGCCTACGTTACATTGTGAGAGTTTAAACCATTCCGGAAGAAAATTGACTGACGAAAAGCTCACAACCCGTCCTATTTCTTTCTGTTATAAATGAAATATTGTTTTTTGTTTCAGAATACATTATTCAACCCATTGAAACCGTTCTCACGTGGTCAGAACTGGGTCTCCAATGACATCGAGCTGATGATCGATTGTTTTGTTTCCTGTTTTCGTATCAAACCTCACAACAACGAAGCTCTTAAAGTCTGTCTAAATCCAAACTTTCCCTCCACATATCATTATGTACTCATCATTTCATTGTACAGGTAATTGTTCAATATAACTGTTAATCTGTATTGTTCTCTTGTAATTTATATAGTATTATAGAAGAAAATAAATTGGATGTTGCAATTTTGCAAATGCTAATAGATAAATGAATGAAGTCTTACACACAGTTATTTTTGAGTAGTAGCTCTCATAGAATTTCTTTGTTGCTGTTATCCCTGTTGTAAATATTTGCAAATATATCATCATAAATCTCCCTGAAGTATGATGCTCAACTCACACTTACGCGACTCAGGTCGAGAGGAGACTCGACTACTCGAGAGCATGTGTTTTCTAATGGTGACAGTCGCGGTCACTAGAATCGACTGGTCTGAGTGTCACCATTTGAAAACGCATGCTCTCGACTAGTCGAGTCTCCTCTCGACCTGAGTCGCGTAAGTGTGAGTTGAGCCAAAGTCTTCAGGAGGTTGATAGCAATAAATTACTAAAGATTTTCGTTTAATAATTATAATTTAACCATCCCGGAAAACAATTATTGTATTGTAGCATGTTCAACGGCTATCAACATCCATTTGAGTTTCAAGCAGTTGTAAAATAGCAAGTAATGTTTATCATTGACTTCATTCAAGACTATTAAGAATGAAAATAACTAAGGAGGGAATCTTAGAATATTGGGTTTCGAAACCTTGCTTCACCTTTTACATTTGTCTATGATTCGATATTATTATCATTATTGGAAACCTTCTAGAATCTCTTATGTTTCTTTTGAATTCCATTATTATATCCTATAACTTAGAGTGTTCAGTTATGAGGGACTGCAGCGGCTTCATTTAGATTGAGCTTTTTCTTATTACTAAAAATCTTATGACTATTCAAGCATTATTGTTGGTCTGGAAATTCCGAGTAGATTTTAATTCTGTTTTCAAAGTTGTCAAAGATCTGACGTTTACAAGTACATCTATGGCTATGAAAACCTCTAAGAAATCTTCATTAATTTTTATCTATTTATTCATTCATATACCAATTTTTTCATTATTCAACCGAAATTTTCATTAATCATTTGCAGGATAGTCACTCAACCTAGGCTTCAATGGTGGCCTAACATAGATCTAGTCTACAGTAAATCATCCGAACTGCGTTCCATGTTTACTGATACACTTAACAAAGTTACTCAAGGATATATAGCTCATACACCTCTACGAATGATCCAGGTAAGTTATTACCATAGATAAACAATAGCTTAAGTAGATATCCCATGGTATAGGGCGTTTATGTCGTAACTTCTACTGTTATCCCAAGTCCACGTAGTTCTTTCCCGTGAAGCTGTGTGACGCTGGTAGTCTCTCATACTGTGCTGTTCATACACTCACCCCAACAAAACAGTAAAAATCGACAGTAATCGACTTAACGATGTAATCGACCTAGTCGAGATAACAGTAAAAGTTGCGACATAAACGCCCTATACCTTGGGTTATCTACTATTGTTTCTCTATGCTATTACTATGTATAATGTAAACTATAATTATTAGGTATTCTGTTATGTTTATCAATATGCAAGTTGTATTCATACAACATGTAATATATTTCAATATTATAAAGTAGTAAGGCTGGCTACTAACGGTAGGACATGCATGTTAAACATTTATTCATTTATTGTATAAAACACTATAGTCATAATGCAATTATGACATTGGAGGAAAAACTAGTCTGAGCCGGTACTATTTCTCTCCAAAAGTTTTGATAAAATGTAAAAGTTGTCCAAAAGTTATGGTTATGTAATCACACACTGCTTCGTCACTTGATTTTCGGTCCAGGAATAATGATTTGAAAATTTTGAAGGTTGATGTTATACTCTAAATGAATCACAGAATGTATCATTATAAATTTAAAACTTTAGAAATATTGCACTTTTATTTGAAAAATTCTAATACAAAATCAAAAACCTACTTGCTATTAGTTCTGTTATTTACAGCTGATATTTTTTGTACAAGCACACAAATAATGTTCATCATGTATGTTTTGTCATCAGCGAGAGGCTTTTGACAAGAAATGAACAACCTATAACAATAAATAATAAACCACTGAAATATTACAAATTAGTCCTCTAATGATTGAAGAATAATTTAAATTCAAATAGAGCAGCGAAGAAAAAATATAGAAAAACATAACCCCAAAACTACTTGCTCGAAGCCTTTCGCTGTGATAACTCAACAATGTATGACGACTTGTTTATCATGCATGTCCTACCGTTAGTGGCCAGCCTAATAATAGAGTAGTGATGCGGTTGATGATAGTAGTTGTCCAATAATTTGTTATGTGACTATAATAATATTGGTTGAGGTAGCATTCATAATTTTTTTGACTTTTTATAATGTTGATTCTTTTTCATGATTGAAGTTACATCCATAAATTTGTTATACAATTCATAAATTCAATTTTTTGTTCATTTCAGTCACTCACGTTGAAAAGTAAAGACTCTACTTCAAAATTCAAAGAAAAGGGTGAAGAAGTTCCAGGTTATCGAAATTTGTTGTTTTGGATGGTTCGTCTGATACATGCTGATCCCATGTTGATGCTCAATGTAAGTGTATATAATTTATTTGCTTTATTATGTACTTTCAATTAGATGAAACTCTAGGAAGGCTTCAATAATGCGACTCTAAAGAAGTTCCTCCTAATTTGAAACTCGTGACAATACTCAAAAATGTGTGACACAATCTACTTCATAACTTTTCGAGACAGTTTTTTGTCATCTTATCTATTCTTAGACTCGTTTACACAAAAGCCTATAAAATTTCAATCCTGATTAAATGCCACAAGAACCAATCAGAGAAGGCTTTTTCGAAAAGAAGGCTTCTCTGATTGGTTCTCCTGGAGTAATCACGGTTGAACTTTAACAGGTTTTTGTGCAACCGGCACTTGGTCTGTATGCAAACGATTCTCTTGAACAAAATGTAACCTGCTCCAGATAGTCGAAGATCCCTATCTACTTTGAAGGAGTCATGGGAACTTGAGTAACAACGACTATTGGCTACGTATTTCATTTCTAATTTATTAAGTATAATACATTGAGGGGTCAGAATACAAGGGGTCGAAGTGACATTTTTCATTTTTTTGAGTTAGCTACAGTAATCAATAGCTGAAAGTGGTAAAAATCTAGTATATAAGAGGTATAAGCATAAGTCTAATCAGTGCTAACATCTGGTGTAAAATTTGTAAACTACATTTTCAAACAGCTGTTTATTTGATAAAACAAGGGGTCCAAGTGCCTTGGATCCCTTGTTTACAGGACAACGGTTGCTCGTATCCATCAAATTAAATTCAACATTGATAAGGCCATGTCACCAAGCAAAAGATACCTCAAGAACCAATTGGCGAATCAGATAATATTGCAATGAGATCATTAATCATTGTTCAATTGCTGGTAAATTTGATAGATTTAGGTGTAGCTAGACAATAGAGTTTTGTTTGGTAAACAAGGGGTACAAGTGATACTTCTTATCACCATTTAACTGATAATTGAGAAAGAAGAGCAATTTGAGACATGAAAGTGTACGTTTGATTTGGTAAAATTACACTAAATAGTTATAGGAATTGGTGAATATCATTTCTATATTCATTTCATGAATAAAAAATTAATTAATGTAAGTAAACTTTAGGCTCAATTTTCTTGAAACTAACAATATGTCACTTGGACCCCTTGTATTATAACCCCTTCATTTTGAAGCAAACAAAATACACTGACCATTTAAACAAAAGTTTGATTCTAAAGAAACTATACGACCAATAAGATTTTGCTAACTATAAATTTAACTACAACAAGATCATCTCTAATTAGGGTCTCGGTCGGGTGAAAATGTTTTATAATGAGCTAGAAATTTTGGCACTCACCCACAGCTATCACTCCCACTGGTAATCCCAAAACACAGGACACTCACGTATCTCATGATGCCGGAAAACTAACTTAACTTTTTGCAATATGGATTTTGATCTGTTCGGTATCTCGTCTCGGTTGCTCAACGACTGGAAGTTTTTCGTCCGGGAAACTTGCCCCTCTCCACGTCAGTGTGCCGGAAGGCCTAACTGCTGCTATTGGAAGAGTCGGTTCTCACTTGATTCGGCAAGCGGGTACTTGCTAGGTCTGCAGTATTCCTCTGAGGCTACCAAATCCGCCGTGTCCTTGCCTCGTGGAGCCGCCTCATTCGTGACAACTAGCAAATATCCCTGAATTTGCTGGCTATCAGAGTCGTTCAGACATAAGTTAGCAGAATCTTATTGTCGCTGCAATAATACTATTTACTCACTAAATTATATATTTTCTCACTAAAGTCCAACTACGGAAATTATTATTCTTATATCAGAGTCTTTTCTCCTGAAAAATCATAAATCTAAAACACGAAAAAATCAATCAATAAATAAGTAATCAAATACTACCCATGTCACAAAAACATCACATCTATGCGGAAGATCATCAATTTGACTTGATAATTTTTGATTATACATTTTGGCTTGAAATAGACTTGGAATATAATTAGATTAGAATACTGCAATACTTTTATTAATTTAGAGATAACGTTCAATAAAAACTCGTACTGGGTGAAACATGTAACAGTCTCCTGCAATAACAATTGGGTCTTTGCTGGAGCGCATTCCTTATAGAATTGGAAGAATGAATTGTTAGAAAACATGATTGATAGAATTTGTCAATGAGAAACATCAAGTGACATGGCTGAATCATCTCGTGTCTTGATGGTGAACACCCTAATTTGGTGGGTGATTTAAATCACGGTATTATAGAAGACGGTAGGTGTCACGCGCATGTTTGTGCTAAATTTCCGATGTAGCTGACGTCATTTTATATCCAATCATCTGCTTTTACCGAATAAGTTTCATAAATTGCCTATAGGTGTTGAAAACCTCGGTTGATGGCGATGACGCAATCTAGCTTGCTGGCCACTGCGCACACATTTCGTGGCCCCTACCGTTTTCATCTAAATACTGTGATGTAAATCACTCTATTGAATTGAATTGAATTTTATTGCCAAAATTACAAATAAATATTTGTACAATATTAATTACAAGAGTATACAATACAAATAGACATTGATTTTAACTTGAGTACAACAATATTATCACTGTAATATTGGGCACTGCCTTATGTTGGAAACCTTGTGTGTTGGCAGTGAGTTGCAGGTCACTTATTCTGCTTCAAGTACTTTATATACAATTCAAATTTTATAATGTTAAAGAAAGATAATAATATTTATAATTTCTTACAAATTCAAAAGAATAGCTTATTAGCTCCTAACTAGGTGCTTTAAAAATCTTGAAAGAAAAAAATGATAATGGTTTATAATGATGGCGAATACCGAAATATTCCCAATTTTTCTATTACTGTGATGTGTAACTTATATAACTTTAGAACTCTCTGAAACTAATCTGTGTTTCAAACTACATTTGCTGCAATCAAGTGTAGTATCAACTCATCAGACCTCATTAAGAGCCACTCGGAATTTTGGAGCTATTATGCCTCAATAAATGACTTTATTCCTCGCTACATATTGAAGCATCTACAAATTAGTGCCAGTAAGCAACTTGTCTTGATTATTTTCAGAACCAAGGAAAGACGGGTCATGAAATTCAGATCTCAACATTGGAACTAATAAATGGATTGGTGAGCCTTGTCCATCAGCCCACCATGCCTGATGTCGCTCAAGAAGCTATGGAAGCATTGCTCATTCTTCACCAGCCTGATAAAATTGAAATCTGGAATCCAGAAGCTCCAATCAACACGTTCTGGGACGTGAGGTCTGTGTTGGTGAAGCGAAATATTTGTTTTAATAGTTGATTATAACTCAATGTTGATCAACTTCTGTATTAATTTGTAATGAAATATTAATATGACTTAATCATTGAGCATAATATTTTCATTAAAAACTAGCAGGTAATCCGTGCTCTGCAAGGGCCTAATTAAAAAATTGATAAACTAAAAACTTTACTGAAAGAATTTAAAATAGACCTATAACCATCGTCGGTGAATTGAGAATCTATATGCAAAATTGCAATTTTATTTCTGTGGCTTGGTGCAAGAACTATCTATGTCAAAATATAAACTTTCACACAAATCAGCTTGAAAGTTCACCTTGTATTTTCGAACTACGGCATTTCAATACCGAAATGCTAGTGCTAGAAGTGCAGAAGTCGACATTCGTAGTTCTGGCCCGGAAAATGAATGACAATCTAAAAACATGTCTTCATTGGTAGTTTTCGCACTCTGAGAGTGGAATACTCTCACACTCTGAGAGTGGAACTAAATCATGACATTGGTAGTATACATTTTATAACTTTTTATTGCTTTTAGATAGGACATTGGCACTTCTGGAACTGAAAATAATCGATATTAGTGATGTATCAGTGTATTAAACTCATTTTTGAAAAAAATTGACATTGGTAGTTTGTACCAAGCCACAGATTTATTTATACATTTATAGTTACAATATCATTCTAAACTATGAATGATTGCAACAGGCTTAAAGCCTAATACTGTTTCTTTCCCAAATTTGGATAGAAATCATCCAAAAATAGGTTATGTTTATCACTTTTGTCCAATTTTGAGTCCAAAATTTATATAAACTAGGAATTTAGATAAGTTGAAGACCAAATTAAATAACAATATATCACTAAATCGTCAATGATAACTGAAAATACTCTATTAAATTATTGAAAATTTTAAAACTTGAAAAAACTCAGAAAGTTAATCAGATCAGTACTTCAGACGTGGTGATGCGTGAGATGTCTATCCCGTACGTGTAATAAGCTAACTCTTTCCTTTCTTATATTATAGATGAACAAGCGAAACATTCATATAATGACCAGTAACTTCCGAAATCTCTGTAATGGAATTTCTTCCTATAATGTGCTTCATTTAACTTGAAAAACTTACAAGTTCACATTATCTTCTCATTCAAATCAAATGAATTTTTTATATCAATTCTTCAATTTCTTCCAATAAAAATGTTAGTAGATTATGTTGATTGTTACAGTTCACAAGTATTGTTCTCGATATCGCAAAAGTTGATCCAACACCAAATACTCAATTACACAGATATTCTGAAGTGGCTAAGAGAGATACTGATATGTCGCAATGAATTCCTGTTGCGACATAAGGATTACGCCAATGTTGGCAGCCATATACCAATCTGCAAACAAGCTCATATCAAGTTAGATGTAAGTACTGTATCAAGCTTACTTTCCATTACTTATATTCTCCAAGCAATTTACTAATTTTCATAAACGGCTAAATTGATCTATATGAAACTTCCAGGACATGAAGTTGGCAACCTTGTGATGACATCTGATCAGTTGTTCCACCATATTTCTTTAACATAATCGCAAATTGACTCAGTTAACTATGATGAATCCACTTGAGAATCGCACCGTGAAAGAACAGCGCTCTGTGATCAGTTTTTTGGTCGCAGAAGGTGAGAAAGGTAGTGAACTCCACAAAAGAATGTTGAAAGTGTACGGAGACCATTGTTTGAATCGTTCAAACGTTCACAAATGGGTAGATTAGTTTTAAAGTAGCCATACAAACGTTTGTGCAAGTCAACGCAGTGGACGAGCAGTCAAAGTTGGGACTTCCTCTCTCGAATCTCTACGTTAATTCGGGACAATAGGCGTATCACTGTTGAATTCATAAGTGAAAAAGTAAACGCAAGTGTTGGAACTGTCCATAACATTATTCACAACAAGCTGCAGTACAACAAAACTTGTGCGAGATAGCAAAAAAGAAACCCGACTTCAAATCACTCAACAGTTGACAAATCGGTATACGACTGAAGGAGAATGTTTTTTCAAAAGAATTGTAACGTGTGATGAAATATAGATCCACCATTATGAGCCATCAGAATCAAAACGACAGACAGTCAAATCGGATCACGGCACGTTGTTATTCCACGGTGCGATTCTCAAGTGGACACACCATTGTTAACTGAGTCAATTTGCGATAATGTTTACGGAATGCGGTGGAACAACTGATCAGATGTCATCGCAAGGTTGCCAGTTTCATGTCCTGACAGTTTCATATGGATCAATTTAGCCCTTTTTGAAAATTGATAATTTGTCTCGTTACTTATTGAATGACCCTCGTAATATATTAAATATGGAATGGTATTAATTGCTGGTGTGCTTAATGTTATTTATGTTATCAATGTTGTAAGAGGGGAAAAAAACTATGATAACATTAATTTTATTATAAAAACATGATTGATATGAATTAATGGGGAAAACACTCGCTTGCTGCTAATGCTAATGATGATTCAATGTTTGTGGCTATGAAAATTTAAAGAACAATGATTCAGTAGTCACCTACCTTTTTGAAATGGCTTCCCACTTTGGCATCCACTGGTTTAATCGCGACTTAAGTATTCTAAAAGAACAAATATTAACTGAACCAATGAATAGGCTCAGAACCCGTCTCCCTTAACAATACAATTATTTTTATACTGCCCGATCTGTGACAGAATAACTGTATTATTAAACGAACCGAAATCCAGCCTTTTTCACTGGATCAGCCGGAATTAACTGTCAGTCCTATCGAACGAGCTCACTCTCCCCAAAAGTTAAATTTTGGGTATTAAATATAAACTCAGTCAATGCCAAACATGAAAGCCATTTCAAGTACATATTTTTATCTGTCGCACAAGCGGCACGTTTGTTATTAAAAACAAAAGAGAAGCTACATTAATTTTGACAACAAATGAAATAAACAATCTTTCTGTCGATGACAAAGATTGTTCAAAGACAAAAACACTGTTCATTCAACTTTTTTAATTTGAAACTCTAAAATCCTGATCAATATGAGATAAATATATGATTCATATATATGTCCCATATGACCAGGCGACAATGTTTAGAATCTTATACAAACTTCATACATTTCAATAATACGTTAGTATTTACTTCAGTAATGAATCGTTTATAAAACTATCATCTACAATGTTAAACCTTACCCAGCTTGGAACGAAAAATATGGCTTATAAGTGGATGAACTCCAGCAAGAGATCCAGAAATGAACTATAGTCGATTCATCGAAATCACTATATATGAAAGGAGAACATAGAGCCTGAATTTGTTTGCGTATAAAAGTGATATCTCATATCCATTGTTCTTGTGAATACCAGTTCACAATGCGTACATTTACACTGAATTAGGTAAAGTGGTATTCAGTTCCTAAAGGTGGCTACTGTGAATCGGACTTGCTTTATTCTTGCACGCGCATGTTTTTTTATGCATTTTATATTGGCAGAAAAAATACATCTTTAAAAGCAATACAAATTTGACAATATGGGAAAATACTATTACAAAAGAGGACGAAATGCTAATTGAGTATTTGCATCTCGAGGTACTAGACCTGTTTGAGATGGTAATATAAAAAGAATCCCAGAATCAAGTATAGAATTGAACGTTCAAATTAAGGGGTTGTACCCTCAAACCTTGTCTTGAACCAAGGTTAGTTGACCTTCCGGTAGTCGCGCTGTTGTAAAAAGTATAACAGTGTCAGTTTTTTTTTCCTCAAAAAACTATTGAATGGGGTGGTGTCAGTGAATGAGTTACCTATGCATTTTAAAACTTTCTCCCCATCACTCCACTGAGTTGCAGTATCAACCGAGCAATGGTTTAGTCTTTAGGTGCCATTTAGTCGCGACAGTACATAAGTAGTGCATATGATAGGGAAAGAGACTGCCAACGAACCAATAACACAGAATTGCTGGCTTTGCTTGGTGTACCTTATTGGACTAAGAAAAGGTAATCATGCAAATGTTCATAGGCGTAAAATAATCCAATGAGATGGAAATATTAATTATACTATTAATTGATATGTTTTTCCTACAGGTACCTTGGAAAGTGACCATTTCTGCACTGATTGCAGGCCGCAAAGAATCACTTTTCCGCTCTAGTGCGCAAAGTATTACTTTGCGTACTCTTAATACTTTGCGTATTATCTTGCAGCCATCTCAATCAGCTGTGACATTGTTGGCGTGTATTTTGAATGCGAATTTGTTCTATCTATATTTTCTCTGATTTTCAAATAAATAAAAATGAGAACTCATTAAATTACACATTTTTAATATTATTAATTATTCATTATTTCAAATAATATTTTTTTCATTCATAAATTGATGGTTGAAAATTATTTAGAAATTAAGGTTTACTCAAAATTATTCAAATTTTCAAATTAATTGAATTAATTTAATTTTTAATTTGAATAAATTATCGATTATTAATTTTCAATTGGATTATCAAGTTTAAAATAAATTGAAGTTGTTATTAATAACAAAACTATACAGACAAACATTTGATGGATTTCAGCCATCATTTTACCCATAATCAACCACTTTTCATATTCAATGGTAACTGTAGGAAAAATTTAATGTGAAATACGTGCGCAAAGTTTCTCTGCTGCACTCAAGAAACCATTCCGCCCTCGTCTACGGCTCGTGCGTAAACGTTTCTTTCGGTGCAGCAAACTGTCACTTTGCGCACTAGTTGCACAAATAACTATTGACAGTAAACAGAGTACATAACACATAAAAAATAGTATGTTGTAAAAATTACAATCACTGCTCGTATGATTGAGTAGGGCGCGACTTCCGGAAGGTTGATAGTTGAAATCGCATTATTCGTAACAACTCTCAAACTTTTATTCTTATGTAAATCTACTGTTATGTCGTATTTAGAAACTTGACTGGAGATGCTTGATAAGTTTTACAAAATAACCTGTTGTATTCTTTTCAATTGAACCAATCAGTAAATTTTGAAAGGTCAAGTTTTAACTGGTTTTTTTTCAATGTTCAGGTTGTTTTCTTCATGTACCTATGGAGCATTGACATAGAAGCAGTTATAGTGTCCATGTCCTGCTTCAGCTTGCTATGTGAAGAAGCGGACATCCGGTCCGGCTCAGATGAAGTGACGGTGACATTCCTTCTGCCCAACTATCACCTCTACCAAGAACTTGCTCAAGCATCAACTGTTTTGACAACAGGTAACATGGCGACTCGCTCGTTTGTTTTTCCTTTTCTTTATCTATTTTAACTATCTTCACAGAACAAATAATTTGGATTAAGCTACAAAATTTCAGTTGTATAAAAATAGAGATGAGATATACATTGATTAAAAGTGAAAAAATTGCATGGTTGCCTGTAAAGTTGGTGTACGGGCGAAAGTTTTACGTGACAACGACTTTGAGTGGTAAAATAATTTTAATGTGAATATTCATTCCTATAGTAGGAAGAAGGATGAAATAATAGTAACAATTTAAAACATTTATTTATACAAAGAATTATATTTAAAACATTAATTTATACAAAGAATCTCGCACTGAATTTCATATTAACAAAATTTTAATTTTACCTTCACACATCCTCAACAAAATCACTCTGTCTCTCTCACTCTTAGGCGGGCTAACTGTGCTCGATTCAATTTTTTACATAGCAAGTCGCGCTCATTTTTCAAGTTAAACAAATTATTATTGGCTGAGAAACGATTTATACTACTTTTGTGATTGAAAACTACCACAACATTGTGATTATTACAACATAACCTATTCACTTATACCTATTATACTTACACTTATACCTATTCACTTATACTTATGACTTATTCACATAACCTATTTACTAAGTAGTGGCGCAGTCGCAGGAGATTGCTCCGTTTCACTCTCTCTCCAGGTGAATGCCTTCGGGTTGCTTGCTGCTGCGTTGCTCGCCACTGCTCCTATTCGTGCTCTTTCCAGACGACCGTGAACCGAAACGAACGCTCTCACTCGCTCTCATTGTGAGCGCATAACGTGGGAACGTAACGCAGTTTCTTGAACTGTCACCCGGCAAACCAATTTTTGCCGGGAAGACGTTGTCACGTCAAAAACTTATAAAACTTGAGACGAATAAAAGTAAAATTATTTAGTTATCTCATTGAAATATTATTTGTTATGAAGCAATTAAGGTAAATTATAATTTATTATTCTACCGGGTGACCCAGAATAACGGGAACTTTTAAAAACGCTATAAAACAAAAGTGGGAAGGGCAAAAATGATTTTATCCAAACTAATGTGAAGTTCAAGGCTTGCCATTTAAGAATTATTAATAACATCTATCACTTTTTGACAATTACTTCATTTAAATGGCTTCCTCCTGAACGGATACATTGTTCAAATCTGTAAAGGTAAATTATAATTTATTATTGTACCGGGTGACCCAGAATAACGGGAACTTTGAAAAACGCTATAAAACAAAAGAGGGAAGGGCAAAAATGATTTTATCCAAACTAATGTGAAGTTCAAGACTTGCCATTCGAGAATTTGAAATTAGGGAGAAAAACATTTTTGGGCTTATCCTGTTGATGTCTCTCAATAATTAATTTGATATTGTATTGTGGAATGTAATAAATTAATATTCTTATCTCAAAGGTTTATACTCTTAGTATTTGATCACAAGTTGAGTAATAACAAGTGTATTGTCTATTGAGCAAAGAGCTAAAACAATATCATTATACATGGTGACCTAGAATTTCGGGAACTTTTAAAAACGCCATAAAATACTAGTGGGAAGGACAAAAATGATTTTATTCAAACTAATGTAAAGTTGAAGGCTTGCCATTTAAGAACTATTAATGACATCCATCACTTTTTGACATTATTTCATTAAGATGGCTTCCTCCTGCATGACTATACTCTTTAAATCTGTGTTGAGATTCCTGCAACATTTCAACTGGGACATTGTTAATTTCATTCTGAATAAATTGTCTGTTATAATTATTCAACCACAGTTATTGATTGGTCAAGTTGTGAAAACGTTTGATTTGAGATAGCTCCACAAACAGAAAATCGCAGTTGGACAGATCCATGGGACCAGGAAACTCAACCTAATCGTGAGATTACACGGTTACCAAACAATAAATACTCACTCATTGCCGTGCAGTGTGGATTTCGCTCTCATTTTGATCAATAATTTTTAATTTTTTAAAAATAATAACAAATTCAAAATGAAATCCGCAATATCCCAGATGAGATATTGCAGCGCAGCGATCAATTAGGAATCGTCAACACAGATTTTAACAATGTATTTTTTCAGGAGGAAGCCATTTAAAATAAAATGATATTCAAAAAGTGATAGATGTTATTAATAATTCTAGAATGGCAAGCCTTGAACTTAACTTCACATTAGTTTGAATAAAATCATTTTTGCCCTTCCTACTAATTTTTTATGGCGTTTTTAAAAGTATTCTGGGTCACCGTGTATAATGTTAAAGTTTTAGCACTCTGCTCAATAGACAATACACTTGTTATTACTTAACTTGTGATCAAGTACTAAGAGTATAAACATTTGAAATAAGAATATTAATTTATTTATTACATTCCACATTACAATATCAAATTAATCCAAGTTTCAAGTTTTTATTGGGCCAGTTGAACATAGAAGTTACATATAGCCAAGTCACATTGAAGAAACATACAATAAATTGCACAGGTACAACAAATACAATCGACAATAATAAATAAAACAGATCAGTTAAAGCAAATTTACAATGATTACAGTATAATGATTGGGAGATAATCAACAGGATAAACCCAAAACTGTTTCTCTCCCTAATTTTGATAAAAATAGACCAAATGAGATTATGAAATACTTTAAGATATATTCACCAATATAACTATTTCAAAACATTCCAATGATTGAATTAGCAGTTTCCAAAGACGATTAATTTCTTATGTGAGCGTAATTTGATCTACAGCCAGCACGGAATCCAAACCGTTCTACCGTGAACAGTGCGAGGAGAAGTGTGAGTATCTTTTATCATTGAAAGCATAATTTCGAAGATTGCAAACTGATTGAAAAATAGTGTTTAAAAATCCTTCTATAAAGTTTAAGGATAGTGCTAGCGCAGTATTCATATAATCATAAATACATTTTTTTATACTGTATATCAGTAAAACGTGAATGAAAGAGTGCACTACTTAATTTCTTGTAGTTGTGATTAAGAAAACTTGAAATTATCCTTCATTTCAGGCACTTTATTTAGAAAAATTGTCTGTTGCCGTTTGAAGCGCTTTGTATTTTTTCGAAAATTAATTCTTGATGAAATCAGCGTTAAACTTATGTAGTGTACAAACAAGATCTCCCTTCTCATTCATTTGTTCATCATAAACTTCTCTTTAATAGTTATGGTATCCTTTGTTTTATGGCAGGCAAGTGTTTTTGACATAATATCACAGTGTTCTCCCAGACCATCTAAGGCTGGCTTCACACTGTAGATTTACACCGTATATTAGTGGATTAACTGTATATTCGTCGTAGTTAGCTTTTCACTTCAATATAGGCTGTTGAGAACCGTAGAAGGTATGCTCCTTCTTCAAAAACGTTATTTTTAACTTTCTGAACCCTTCATTACCTTTCCACTAATATATAGTATAGCTTCACACTGTATATTACAACTTTTCAATAGTTGTATTCTATAATTATGAACAATAAATGAGAGAAAAAATAGAAAAAGAGAAAATACTACTTGAAATGAAAAAAACTGGAATTATCAATCAATAATTATAGAGATTCTAAATCAATATACATAAGAACTGTATAATATTTAAAGATCTAAGTGGTATAGTATTTCAATTCCATTACAGTGAGATTCTTAACTGTAGATTATTTTCTTGGTAGAGGATTCCATTACAATTTACATTATAATTTTAGGCATGGGAAGAGACTTTCCGCAACTGGGAAGGCTTGACGAAAATGCTCACATCTTATCCGAAAGCCAAACTTGAAGACGGACAAATGGAGCCATTTCATCGCTCTGTCGGCAAAAGGAGAGCGTCTCATCAAAATTCGGACCATGAACTCGAAGTAAGAAATATGTGATATAAAAATTAATTGGAAATTTAATTTATCATGCTCATAAATAATAATATTATTAAACGAAAATTCAAAATAGAAAGTTCTTTGATTGTGTATTTTATCAATGTTGAATAAATAAATAAATGCTGTTAAATAAGTAAAGTATTGGCCACAGGGTTCTTTGCTATCCAGAAATTAATTATCGGTTTGGTGTAATTGGTACCTGACTAGCAACTGGGAGGTACCGAATTCGATTCCCCGGCTGGAAAATAATTTTTGGGGTGTAGCTCTCATAGAATTTCCTTCTAGCTGCTCACCCTGTTGCCAATATTTGCAGTAGCAGAAGTCTGTCTGTCTGTTTGTTTTTAAAAGCTTCCAGAGACTCTTATCTGAGTATAGGAATTGTGAAAATTTATAACACATAAAAATAGAAATAGTACAGGTTCAGCCTAGTTTTTCCTCCAATGTCATAAAAAAAGAAGGAAAGAGTGATTAACAGTATTCAAATCTGGATATTCGTTATTAATAATTAATTAAGAAACAGTTATGAGCTTTAAGCCTGTTGTTCCTTTCCCAATCATTCATAGTTGAGAATGATACTGTATCTATCAATAAATAAATATGGTTTATCATGATTTCATCCCGTCTTTAAAATATCTAAGTGATCCCATCATTAGAATATCTATCTGAATCATATTATTATCCCTTTATAATTATTTTTATGATACCTGTATAATTATTTATATTATACCTGTATATGTGCCAATACAGATATAATCAGCCGTTGAAGAACGCAAGGCGTGTGTTCGCGGCGCATAAGTCTGTAAGCAGCTTCATAATGCAAACTCTGAATGTGTATTCATTGACGACAATGCATTGAAATTATATCGATTACCAGATGATGCACTTTTATTGATTGAATCAAAAACAGCTTCAATCCCAAATATTGAGCTATCAAAAGTATTTATGCACATTGAACCACTAAGCTTTGTTCTGACACAAACCGCCTGTGAATTGGTCCAGTAGAATGTTTAATGTGATTGAGCTGTGTTTTACATAAGTCTTATAGTATTCAAGGATAGTTGTAAAATTACTTTGCTTATATGGGCTACTTGATTCAAATAAAAACAACATAAAAACTAAAAAATATTGTTTTTAAAGGATAGTTGTGTATTTTTTCAGGATCAATTAAACGAATGGGCCAACATGACTGGCTTTTTGTGTGCTCTGGGTGGAGTTCTCCTGCAACGAAAGTCGCCTTCCAAACCACCTACTGGCACAATCGATCCCCGCAAAACAAGTGTTATGCCCAATACCAGCCAAGAAGTCCAGTATTGTCCCGTCACGCAGTATGTATCCATTCTTCAAACATGTCATCGTGTCAACCTATCAAACATTGTGATTCATAAAATATCGATAATTTAAGAATACTTGAATAATTTAAGAATACTTGAATAATTTAAGAATACTTGAATAATTCAAGAATACTTGAATAATTTAATAATACTTAAATAATTTAAGAATACTTAAGGCAAACCCGCTAATTGGGTGGCCGAAGAATAAACTATGGATTCAATGTTATAGCATTCGCGGCTTGTTTGGAACTGATCTTTCCTCACAAATTATGTTCCCTTTTCCCCTCCACCAACGAGACGACTTTTCCGCGTGGAGGCATGATTCTATGGGGAAATTAAGGGCAAGTTTGAAATACTGTATTCCCAAATACTAGTGTATTTCTATAGCTAACGGAATAAGGAAATACAGTTTCGTGAGAATACCTCAACCCTGCATGAAATTGAAAACCGACTTTCTTCCCGGACGCAAGTTAGCGAAATCTTGATGATAGAAAATGATTATTCTACTGAACAATAAATCTCTAAATCTCTAACGATTAAAAATTACAAAGAAAATTCAACTACATGATCAACTCAATGATGGAATCGTAATTCTACACGGTTTTGAATAAATAAATCACAAATAATAATAATTATAATTCCATATTTCCTCTCAATTTTATCACCATCACTGTACGTTTTTATTCCACTCAAATAGTTTTCTCGATACAAAGCTTGAATTTCAATTTCAATTGAGTCTCAACCTACAAAACTGATGATACCTTCTTGAGCATTAAAACTTGAGTTTGGTACCAATAGAACTATGTCAGTAGAAAAGTCAACATATCCTAATGGAATAGTTTTAGGGACAGTTGCACAGTGATGGTTTAATCTCATAATGAACCACATTATAACAAACGTGACTTAGGCCCGGTTGCACAAAAGCCTGTTAAATTTTAACCGTGATTAAATGCGACGAGAACCAATCAGAGAAGCCTTGTTTTTAAGTAAGCCTTCTGTGATTGGTTCTCGAGACATATAATCATGATTGAAATTTAACAGGATTCTGTGCAACTGGGCCTTAAAATTGATTTAATCCAGTTTAAACTAAGAATCTGTTGAGCTCTATCCGTTTTACAAAAGTTTTGTTTGATGGTATAAAATTCAAACTTGAATTGAATTCATAATATTCTTTTTTACAGGTTTGTTGGACAGTTATTGCGGCTACTAGTTTGCAACAACGAAAAATTTGGAAATCCCATTCAGAAGCATGTGAAAGAGCTGGTCGGCCACGAAATGTCTCCGGCTCTCTATCCAATCCTGTTCGATCAGATCAAAGCCATTGTTGAAAAGTTCTTCGACACTCATGGACAGGTAGGTTGAGGCTCATTGATCAATCAGAAACCTGCTATCACTGTAATTAGCTTCTCTTATTGGTTATTGTTCATCATGCCACTTTATCATAACAAAGTCAATTGATAATTTCATGTTTTCTGCTCGAAATGTCTCGACATTGACAAACATAATCATTAATTAAAAAATAACTATAAAAATGATCAAGACACCAATATAAAGGAGACATTCTCCCCGTTAATTTGATATAAAATTATTATTACACATCACGACGCCCCATGATTCTGAGAGAAGTGATATTCTAAAGAAAAACAAATAACCAAGCGTGCAGACGAGAAACAAAATCTGAAAAGAGCAATAGGAACACCCACATTGAAGTGTGCACTTGCTGGTTGCGTTCAGTGTGAGCAGCTACATGCGAGTCACAACGTGTTTCCATGACACTTTCCAGATTCTGTTTTTCGGCTCATGCATGATCTCATGTGCACTTCCACAAAAACGCATTTAATGTGATCACACCCTTAGCTTCATTAGTTTATGAGTTGTTGTAAGCATGCAGGTACTGTTATTCATTGTTCTTGGGATTGCAAATACGTATGTATTAATCATTTTATTATAATCATTCCAATAAATTGTATAATATCGGGGGACCGAGCTTTGCTCGTGGAGCGTAAAAACATAGAAAATTTGTAACGAAAGATTGAATTTATAGTTTATATTTATTTATTCATTTCTCAGTCGTACAATTATTTTTACAGTTATCACAGTCTTATGCTTAAAACTGTCCCTTTTCAAATTTATACTACAGTCCAAATCAAAATCTAGGTTAAGCTACTATCACTCATCAAAATAACAATTTATTCACACTTCAAAAAACAAACAAATCATAATTACAAATAGATATACAATGAATTCGATTTAGAATGATGTACTATGTTTGCTACAATGTTTGTTAATATACTTTGTACTATTCTACACTAACAGAATCTAGTTACTATTTTGAACTTTCTGAAGTAAACATGTTTTCTAAAAAAAAGAGAAATAAACGAAAATAAGTTTTTCTTGCTGAATTTTTCTTCTCGTGAGATCAGCTGGATGATCCCACTCACATGCACTCGTTCACTCTCTTCCATTACGGTATCGACAGACGACAAAATTTCCAGCTGTTTTCCAAGGACGTATTTATCCTTTCAATGTCCTTCAGCGAGTTATCCCAGGGTTGAGACCTAGTGCAATCGAATTTTCATATCATAAACCTACTTTGTTCCAAATTTTGTGAGAATCGTTGAAGCCGTTTTCGAGATCGGGTCACATACAGATTTATATAAACATCTAAACATATAAACAGAAATTTATCGTTTAATAGTATAGGATTTGAATCAATAAAAGATGATACCATAATAGTATTGTCGCTGCAAGTAGTTTTACTTTTAACAGTAGATAATAACAATAATTATTATGTGTTACCAGGTGATTGTTCTAGAAATCAACACCCAGTTCATCGAGCACATAATTTTCATTATGAAAAACGTTCTTGAAAAGAAAATGGAACAGCCTTCCGAATCACTAGGATCAACTAGTATTGAGGGCATGATGTTAGCAATTGTTAGGTGAGTGTAATGTTGGTTGAATCATTTCAAATTAACTAAACTAATTAGATAAAATAATACTACCTTTTTGTTATATTCTTATATAAACAGGAATATAGTGAGGTCCACTTTATAATACAGTGGAGAGAGATAGGAGAACAGTGTTGCCTATTCTCTGCCTTGCCAGAGCTGATATCGGGATCTGATGTAGCATTATGTTCATCCTTTCTAAAAATATTAGATTTTATTTTATTTGTCAAGATAATATATTTTTCAATGTTTAAATAATTTAGATTTAATATTTTGTTTATTACTTATATTTCTACATTTTATAAAACGATCTGGTAACGTTGCAGAGCTAGACAATGATAGCGCTATCTGCTTTGTTCAATGATAGACAAGGATAGCAACACCAATGTTAATCAAATACCATTATAACGTAGACCACACTATGGTATGGAGAACGTATGTCATTTTCAAGTGTCAAAAGGAATTAATATTTTGCAGTAAACAAGTATCAACTTTTTCAGAAGCTGACTTATATGATTTCTTTCTTTGATCTTAGCTTGAAACCAAAAGCTTAGGGATGAAAATTTGGATGTAAACTAACATGTAACTCAATTTAATTTCTATCTAAATTGACAACTTTAGAATTTACTTGTGATCTATCAATATCAATAGGTCTGTCTTGTGTCGTAATAACATCATGAAAGGAAATAGGAGCAGCTGATGGAATATTATTCTTTTCGATTTACTTTTTAGCTGATTTTGGAACATGAAAATATCAGGCCCAGTAGCACAAAAGCATGTTCAATTTCAATCAGGATTAAATTTCATGAGAATTAATCAGAGCAGGGTTTTTCAATAGAAGGCTTCTCTGATTGGTTCTCGTGGTATTTAGTCCGGATTATGAATTAACAGACAGTGCAACTGTCTCTCTCAAGGCCATGGCTGCGTACAAACATAGAGCAACAGAGGAACCAATACAACAGAAGCTGAAGAAATTAGTCGCATTTCTATCACCTCACAATGAACATTACATTCAACTACAATATGTTAGTTTGTCTAGTTCTTATAAATTATTGTGCAAAGTTTCAATTTTAAACCATTATTTAGAAAAAAATAATAAGTGAAAAAAGCAAAATGGCCGCTGCGTGAGTAACTGAAGACTACCGGACAATTTAAATATGATATTTAGATGTATTTTACCCAGGAACAATGCCCTAGAGTATTGGTAGGCAGTTCATAAACACCCTGTATATTCGAATACCTTATTCACTGTTCTTGGGAATGCAAATACTTATGTATTAATCATTTTATTATAATCATCCCAATGAAGTGTATATTTGAATCAATATGCCATAATAGTATTGTCACTTTTAACAGTAGATAATAATAATAATTATTATGTGTTATCAGGTGATTGTTCTAGAAATCAACACCCAGTTCATCGAGCACATAATTTTCATTATGAAAAACGTTCTTGAAAAGAAAATGGAACAGCCTTCCGAATCACTAGGATCAACTAGTATTGAGGGCATGATGTTAGCAATTGTTAGGTGAGTGTAATGTTGGTTGAATCATTTCAAATTAACTTAACTAATTATATAAAATAATAATACCATTTTTTATATTCTTATATAAACAGGAATATAGTGAGGTCCACTTTATAATACAGTGGAGAGAGATAGGAGAACAGTATTGCCTATTCTCTGCCTTGCCAGAGCTGATATCGGGATCTGATGTAGCATTATGTTCATCCTTTCTAAAAATATTAAATTTAATTTTATTCGTCAAAATAATATATTTTTCAATGTTTAAATAATTTAGATTTAATATTTTGTTTATTACTTATATTTCTACATTAGTAAAACGATCTGGTAACGTTGCAGAGCTAGACAATGATAGCGCTATCTGCTTTGTTCAATGATAGACAAGGATAGCAACACCAATGTTAATCAAATACCATTATAACGTAGACCACACTATGGTATGGAGAACGTATGTCATTTTCAAGTGTCAAAAGGAATTAATATTTTGCAGTAAACAAGTATCAACTTTTTCAGAAGCTGACTTATTTTATTTTTTTGATGTCAAATATTAGATTATGATTTACACTAATTAAACAATCAAGTAGAACTATCAAAAAAATTAATTAACTACACTCAATTCGAAAATTATCTGCACATTTTCCCTCATTTATCATATAATACACCTTGAAACCTACTGGAATCAATCTAATATAATCTGAAACGTTTCATCAGGTACGTGAGGCATCTGGATATAACAGTACATGCGATTCACATCAAAACCAAACTGTGTCAGCTGGTTGAAGCTATGATGAAACGGCGAGACGATTTGGCTTTCAGACAGGAGATGAAATTCAGAAACAAATTGGTGGAATACCTTACGGATTGGGTGATGGGCTCATCGCATCAGATTGCACCACCTAGCTCCGGGGATGTCAGCATTATTACTAGGTACAGTTTCAATATTGTTTCTCTTCTTATTGAATTTATTTTTTAACACCAAATGTGTTTGAGGATACAAAAGCGAAAGAGAGGTCGATTCGGCTTTTTTTTAATTCATCCACCATCAATAACTTGTCGTTATTGGCATTTTTGAAATTAGAAGCAATATAATTTATTCCATTTTTTATAGAATAGAATAGAATAGAATAGAATAGAATAGAAAGATGATTTTATTTATAATATAAACAACGCAAAAAACATGTACAAAGAATGTGAAAAAATAGTATGTTGACTTTGTTCGAAAGAATCTTAATAATTTGAAAAACAATCATCATAGACATGGCCGAGGCCGTCAGTCGGGTTGATAGTAATAATTGCAGCTGCCCACTTTTATCTTTCTGTTCTAAAGCTTCCTACAATAATTGACAACTTCAGTTTGATCAGGCTACCGTGATAATACCCTAACCGTGAATAAGTAGATTAATCTTATCTATCAGTTTAGTGAAAATTTTTAATACAAGAACAAGTGATATACAATGATGGAAGATTTTTTATAGAAATTGCATTTTAACCAACTGCTGGGATATTTTTACTTTATAATGATTATTTCAAACATCCAATGAACGTTGTATAAATAGAATTACAGACTTCTGCTACTGAAAATATTGACTGAAAACATTGTGAAGAACCAAATAGAAGAAGATTTGAAGAATGAAAATGTCAAAAATTGCGCCCAGACCGGGAATAAAACCCGGTACCGCTCTGCCAGCAACGGAGAGGTACCGGGTTCGATTCCCGGTCTGGGCTCAATTTTTCGACAGTTTCATTCTTCAAATATCCTTATGCTATTTGGTTCTTTGGACGATATTTGCAGTAGCAGAAGTCCGTAGTTCTATTTATATAGCTTTCATTGGATGTTTGAATTAATAATCATTAATAGCCTGATTAATATTGAATTAATAGCCTACTACGATTGGGTAAGGACAACAGTCTCAACCCAAAACTGTCTGTCTCCCGAATTTCGCTAGATATTTATTTATTTAGCGTATCGCAGATACGATTTCATCCACCATGCATGATGAATGTTTTTCTCATCATTAACTTTCCGTGTATCAACTCATCATTGTTCATTTCTGGAGTGATCCGTGGTGCTGTGGTTAGAGCGCTTTTGTAACAGCCTAGGTAGTGATCCCGGGTT
The DNA here is from genome assembly GCF_014356525.2 of Nilaparvata lugens. Classification (NCBI taxonomy): domain Eukaryota; kingdom Metazoa; phylum Arthropoda; class Insecta; order Hemiptera; family Delphacidae; genus Nilaparvata; species Nilaparvata lugens. Next base: position 67,591,315 of record NC_052507.1, on the reverse strand, counting down.
CAAACCCGCTCATCACCAAACTTTTTTTCTAGGTCACTCCCGTGTTATCAGATGGGCACGTTAATATTATGTCGGTCAAAAAAACACAACACATATAAAGCTCATGAATCTCAAATGTCCAAATATATACTATATTTTTTCAATTTCTTCAAGATGTTGTGTAGTTTTTGGTCAGGAGAACATAAGTTTGTCTGATCGCTATTATATGCTAGTCCATTTAGCGTTACCCAATATGCACCATGGAGGCGAACTAGCGTTACACATATTTGAGTAAAAACTGATTGCCGGAACAATTTTGAGGTTGAAGAAGGTTGAAAGTCAATTTTCAATTTTCACAGAAAAAAAAAACATCTTCAAAATTATCTTCACCATCACAAATATTCAAAATTGTTTCAAATTGTAATTTATCACATTAAACAATCCAAATATAGAGTTTCTGTTTCAAATTTGCACCCAACAAAAATTTGCACCTACTTAATGAATCAGGTCGATACTATCGCTCGATAAAATGTTGCATACAGTGCTGCCTACTGTATACTTGAAAATTCTAGTACCAACGTAGTAAAGTGAGTACCTTGATCATACTATGATCATTACCATTATCAACGTATTTATCGATTTCATCCACCATGCATGATGAATGTTTTTCTCATCATTAACTCAATATTTTTCGTGTATCAACTCATCATTGTTCATTTCTGGAGTGATCCGTGGTGCTGTGGTTAGAGCGCTTTTGTAACAGCCTAGGTAGTGATCCCGGGTTCAAACCCGCTCATCACCAAACTATTTACTAGGTCACTCCCGTGTTATCAGATGGGCACGTTAATATTATGTCGGTCCCGGTTGAAGTATGACAGTCTTAAGGCTCATGAATGATATATTTAGGCCCATATGATATATGAGTTTGACGTGATGGATCCAAGACAGCTTTACTCCAAGGAGATACTATGCAGATTACACAAGAACCCAACAACATTTCAAACCAGAAACCACAACCACAACACCAGATACAGGAATCTTCTCATCACTAGTGTTGCAAGGAAGGCACTATACCAGAGACATTTCAATCATTTAGCACCAAAATTATATAATCTACTTCCTGCTAACTTTAAACAGATTAATCATCCTAGAAAGTTCAAAACAATAGTACACAATTGGTTGATGAGCAAAGGAAGACAGAACATAGAAAACATTATTTCAAACAACAACTAACCACCTAATGACTTACTAAACACTAACTAATTAATAATACGCACAAAAAAAACAACAAAAACTACTCTAGAACATGGTACGCCATAGTGGAGTAGGTCAATTTCCACACAGAAAAACTAAACAAGTAGAGGACACATTATAAGAATTTTTTGTAACTAACTATTGTATGTAATATTGTAATTTATCTAATATTTTGTGTAATTGATGTTGTAGTTTTAGTTTTTTTGGGAAATAAACATTTATTTATTTATTTATTTAGACGAGGTAGGACCTTCCCGCTAGGCACCAACCTAATGCATGCCAGTCGCAAGGCCCATTGACGAATTGAATGATATATTTAGACGAAGTGGGACCTTCCCGCTAGGCACCAACCGAATGTATGACAGTCGCAGGCCCATTGACGGCTTGAATGATATATTTAGACGAGGTGGGACCCACCCACCAACAAAATCCGTACGAATTTACTTTCTTATTGTTCTAATGCTTTGTCAGGCATTCAATTTTCTTACCTGTTTTGTTGATTACATATTGTAAAAAAATCTAATCGATGAACAGTTGTGATTTTTTCTTCAGAGACCTGGATCAGGCCTGCATGGAGGCGGTGGCTGCCCTCCTCAGAGGTCTGCCCCTCCAGCCCGAGGAATCAGACCGAGGCGATCTCAAGGAAGCAAAGAGCCAACTCTTTCTCAAGTATGAATTCACAACTCATTGTATTTCATATTTTATCCATTCATTTGATGATACACTATTTATATGAGTAATTAGAGCATCATATTCATCTATTTATTTCATATTTTAAGTAGTGTTCCATTGGCGTTTGTGTCGTGTATACAAAGTGAGTCATATGTATGGGAGCCCTTCAATAAGTTGGAGACTGTTTTAGATATAATACTGTAACTTTCAGATAAGTTATTTGTCAAATTCTCTACCTTTTGACGTACAACTGCATTTCAACTCATAAGGGGATGAATTAGGGGTTGTAACTCGAATATCTTAAATGTAAACACCCATTGTGTGGTACATAGTTTTAAAGGCCCTTTTTAAAACGAGAAAAATGGCATCGATAAAAATTTTCTATGATACTTGTATCCAAAATGGGGCTGATTGAAGTTTTATTTTTTATAGAAATGAGGGGTTGGAACTCAAATATTTTGAATGTGAACACCCATTGTGTGATACATAATTTTGAAAGCCTTTTCAAAACTAGAAATATGACATCAATAAAAATGTTCTATGATACTTTTATTTAAAATGACGGTTGATTGAACTTTATCAATCATTTCTTTTAAAAACTAAAACTTCAATCAGCCGCCATTATGGATAAAAGTATCATGGAACATTCTTATTGATGTCATCTTTCTTGTTTTAGAAAGGCCTTGAAAATGATGTACCACTCAATGGGTGTTACCATTCAAAATACTGTCCACCGCTCGTAACTTGGCCTCTGGAAGGAATGCAGTCGATCTAGTTTTAGGCGTGACATATGGCACTGGAGAGCCAGGTAGCGAGTACACAAACGCTGTGGTCTATTTGCCTTCGCCAAATGTAATTGAGCAATTTCCATCCCACCAAATTTGTAATTTAACCAGCGATCTGTAAGTAAAATCACATCCTAACGTTTTTAGTCGTTACATAAAGTAATAGAGATTAAGATGAATAACTAATTTAATGAAAAAATAACACAACATTTCGACGTTTACTCTGGTCAGCTGCTGAAACAAAACTGAAAGCTGAATGGTGAATAGCTTTATTAGTGAGCCCGGTTTGTAGTCACACTACCGAGTCGTCAACAACATGGCGCCACTCGTTCATTTCCCCCCTACGCCTCAGACCTCAGAAGCCAAGTTACGAGCAGTGGACAGTATTTGAGTTACAACCCCTCATTTCTATAAAATCTAATACTTCAATCAGCCGCCATTCTGGATACAAGTATCATAGAACACATTTTAATTGATGTTATCTTCCTTGTTTTAAAAAGGCCTTTAAAATGATGTACCACACAATGGGTGTTTAAATTTAAAATATTCGAGCTACAAGCCTACAACCGCTAATTCATCCCCTTATGAGGGGTTGAAATTCAGTTGTACGTCAAAAGGTAGAGTATTTAGTTACTCATCCTAAAAGTAACAGTATTATATCTACAACAGTCTCCAATTTATTGAAGGGTTTCCATACATATAACTCACTCTGTATGTATTTAAACATGTCAAATGATCAATTATATTTTATTCGTCAAGAATTCTTTTTTTTTAGTTTTTAAATAATAAATGATAATATGAGATTGAATATTTTGTTGTTTAATTATATATTTCTATATTGTTACAACCGGATCTGGCAACGTTGCAGAGCTAGACAATGATAGCGCTATCTGCTTTATTGAATGATAGACAAGGACAGAAACACCAATGTTAATCAAATACTGCCATTATAACGTGGACCTAACTATAGTGAAGTATCTACGATCGTGAAATTATTTTTCTTCCAGATAGTTCACCCTTTTCATCAATTTCCTCAATGACTGTATGGATATTAAGACACTGACGTTACAATCAAGAAAATACTTGTTCTCGCAGGTATTTACTCTTTTCATTAATCTCCTCAGTGACTTCAGAAATCAGTGAAATCAGACACGTTTAGTCACAATACTTCACATTGTTGCTTATGACGTAACTCACACTGATTTGTCATTGCAATTAGACATGTCTTCATAAGCAGCTATGTGAAGTATTGTGACTAAACGTGACTAGTCTTGTTTGACTAATCGTTGTACGCCCGTTACATACGTGAAACACAATGGCGTTACAATAATGAAAACACTTCTTATCTTAGTTTGATCTTTTCAGTTCAATGAAAGATAATGAATAAGGTAAAATCACTCTCATAGGTGAAGCTTGATTCTTAATGACCTCCTCAATGACCCGCACACTGATACGGACAAAACATGAGAACACGTTACATTCATGAAAATTCTTGTCTTAGCAGGTATTTCACCCGTTACACCAATCTCCTTAATGACTATACGGTTATTACAATTATTATACTACAAGCAAAATAAAGTATAATAAGATGCTTTAAACACTTGTTCTCGTATGTATTTTACCCTTTCCATCAGTCTCCCAAATGACTGTACGGATGTGAAAACACGCACACTGATACGGACAAAACATGAGAACACGTTACAATCATGAAAATTCTTGTTTTAGCAGGTATTTATACTTTTATTCAACCTCTTCAATGACCGTGCGGACATGAAAACACTAATGCTACAATCATGAAACACAATGACGTTAAAACCATAAAAACACTTGTTCTTATGGGACCGGGATAAACTAATCGTATTTATGATTCGATGAACGATTTACCCGTTACACCAATCTCCCAAATGACTGTACGGATATTACAATTATTATATTACATGACAACATGGACGTTTCACAATCATGAAAACACTCTTGTTCTGGCAGGTATTTCACGCTGTTCATCAACCTGCTGAACGACTGCACGGACGCGCAAGACCTGGAGAAGGACGTAGCCAGACAGCGGTCGGCAAGTGGTGGCAAACTGAACACACTGCGCAACGCAACCATCCAAGCCATGTCCAATCTGCTGTCGGCCAACATTGACAGCGGTCTGATGACGTCGATCGAGTTGGCCTACAACCGCGACCTGCAGACGCGTGCCGCCTTCATGGAAGTGCTGACTAAGATACTGCAGCAGGGCACCGAGTTCGACACGCTGGCCGACACAGTTCTGTCTGACCGGTTTGAACAGCTCGTGCAGTTGGTAACCATGATCAGTGACAAGGGAGAGCTGCCAATCGCCATGGCACTCGCCAACGTCGTCACTACTTCTCAAATGGTACGTTACCTTCAATATTATCGTGAGGTGACGCAGCTGTATCACTACCATCTAAATTAAGTTGAATCTAGGTGGTAGTAGATAAATACCATAGATTGAACATGAAATTTGCAAAAAAAAATGTCCAAATTAATAAAAACAATGTAAAAATCTTGAAGTATCCTTCATTTTTTTAAAACTTTAAAATAGTTCAACAACTAGTTTCGACCCTAACTTAGGTCATTTTCAAGTTGAAATGTCAACTAGTTGTTGTACTATTTTAAAGTTTTTAAAAATGAAGGTTACTTCAAGATTTTTATATTGTTTTTATTAATTTGTTGAAAAGTAGCCCATATGAGTGAAGTGTTTTTTAAAAAATGTCCAGTATAATTTTCTTATAACCATCTTAGTTTTCGAGAAATGTAAATTTTTCGATATTTTTGAAAATCGTCGATAACTTGAAAACTCAATCAAAATCCAATTTCAAGGATAAATGATTGTAAAAAGGAAGAAATTTCCAATAATATTCATTTAATTTCTTCCTTCGTTTGACGTTTTTGAAGGTTCTATGAACGCTTAAAGTTGAAAAAAGTGCATTCGTCGAGTTCAAAGCCAAATTTCAAGAATAAGAATGATTTTTATTCATCATGGAGGCTGATGAAGCTCCTCTTCAGGAGTGAAATGCATTCCTCAAGACTTCAATCAAAAGTAAGTGTTTTTTCAAATATTTACTAGTAACACAGTGTCAGAACTTCAACAAAGATTTTTATTCCTTTAGTGCATACAAACAATGCTATCAGAAACGTCACATTAAGTCAATTTTTTTTTAAATTTCCACGTCAAATTATTATTGAGTCAAGTAGTTGAAACGGTCATAGAAAGTTTAAAATCGTCAATCAAACAATTAATTATATGAATCTTATTTCCATCGTTCTCTTATGTAGACTTTTAGTTTTAGTAATAGGCTTATATCAATTTTTCGTTTTTTAGAAAATTGTCGATAACTGGAAAACTATGAGTCTAATTTCAAGGATATGGTTGTAAAGAACAAGAAATTTGCAATAATATTCATATAATTTGTTCCTTTGTTAGACGTTTTTGAACGTTTTATGAGCGCTCGAAGTAAAAAAAATTTATTTGTCAAGTTCAAAGCCAAATTTCAAACAATTTGAACTAGTTTTCTGTTTGATAGTGTAATGTCGGCCTTCTATAGTTGTAGAAATGTTGAAGGGTATAATACAATGTAAAATCTTGTAAAAATTGTTCAATGTTGAACTCTCCATTCGATCATCATCTATCTTTCATATTCACCCATTCAATCATGTGGATAAGGATATATCATACATTTTAGAGAAGAAAATGTTTTGTGTTTTTAGGATGAGTTTGCCAGGGTTTAGACACTATTCTCCATGAAGTGGATATGAATATTTATTTTCCTCCACCTACTGTCTAAAGTACTTACTTTACTCCCTGAAACCTAATACTAAAGTGTCACTTTTTCGCTCTCGGTAGTAAAAAACAGAAAAACTCCCTAGGGAGTAAAAGTGACTCCATTTAAATAACATGGGGAGGATCTCTATTTTGAAACTTACATTGTAATAGGTTAGAAGGTCTAAGCTCAGATGAGAAAGCATAATAGAGTTGTCTGTCATTGAGTCAACTGAATTCAATACCACAACCAGAAATTTGATTAACTCATGAAATATATGTTTGTATGATAATTATTATATTCTTAATATTAGTAGACGATAAAAATTTATACAATTTTTAAAATATGTTATTCTATTCAAAATACCAGCCAACAAATATTTTTGATCTGCAATTCAAATATGAACCGCGTGATCTGGAGTCAGCCATTTTTGGTAGCTGCTCAGCTGATATAATTGTTACAACTTTTGCCGATAGATAGCGCAATCGGCAGTGCCAATCAGACGACCGGTTTTTAGGTTTTAGATTTAGGCTATGTTGTTAGGAATCATTGTCACCAATACGTAAGTTATTAGAATGATTTTATTTGCAGTTTCTATAAAAAAATGTAGATGGAGGAAAGATGTTGTTTACATCACGAGCGAAAAATACTTTTTCTCCCTCAGGAAAATTTGCTGCCCTCGGCTTCGCCTCGGGCTTCAAACTTTTTTTCCACAGGGAGAAAAAGTCGTACTTTTCACTCTAGATATACAAATAACTATTATTTATCATTTACAATCACCTTAAGGACAAAGAAACAGACTACAGTCCAAAACTTCTTTTCATCCCAATTTCATAAAATAAATTGTCCAAATGAAGGCTACGTGCGACTTTTCAATTCTTCACTAATTTCCACATTGAAACAAAACACAAACACTTGAAACAATTAATTTTGAATTTAGATAGATTACAATCCGAATTGATAACAAAATTCCTTCTACAAGCACTCACAACTGTAAAATAAATAATATTTTCATTTTAGAGAAAACTAATTGTTGAATATATTTTGTGTTTTCAGAATGAGTTGGCCAGAGTTTTCATGACACTATTCTCCATCATGTGGATATGATTATTTTTGTTTTAGAGGAAACAAATACAATAGTTGAATATATTTTGTGACATTATTCGACGTCAAACATATGTTGAAAACATTTTGTGTTTCTGGGATGAATTGGCCAGAGTTTTTATGACTTTATTCGACGTCAAACAATTGTTAAATATATTTTATGTTTCTAGGATGAGTTGGCCAGAGTATTTGTGACACTATTCGACGCCAAGCATCTGCTGGCGCCGCTGCTGTGGAACATGTTCTACAGAGAGGTCGAAGTGTCCGATTGCATGCAGACGCTTTTCAGAGGAAACTCGCTAGGATCCAAAATAATGGCGTTCTGCTTCAAGATCTATGGCGCATTGTACTTGCAGACCTTATTACAACCATTGATTCAACCTCTCATCGACGATGAGACGCCTGTGAGCTTCGAAGTAGATCCTGCTAGGTAATTCAGATCAAATCATACTTCTATTAACTATAGTGAGGTCCACGTTATAATGGCAGTGGATAAAAATAGAAGAATAGCCATGCCGATTCTCTGCATTAATTAATTATATTTCTACGATTGTTAGAAAAAGGAGGACCACTGCATTTGTACATAAAATGCAGAAAAATTATTAACATATAAAAGGTTGATAAAGGTAGATAGCTAAGATAAAATAATAGTCTGATAAAGGTTGACAAAAAGGTTTATATACTCTCAAAAGATTTGATACAGTTGTCAAGCAAAATAGATTTGTCAATAACATGAAAATATATCATTAAACCATCAAATTATCAATGGAATCCAAAAATCTTTATTCCAGATAAAGCATAGAATTTGAGAAAAATATTAATTGAATTACTACGTTACCCAACAAGAACGTAGAAGTGCCTGAGAGTGCCACATGATGGAGGTAGAGAGCGCTAAAAGCACACAGCTGACAAAAGCAACACTGGGATTGGTGGAAACAAAAAATAGCACAAAAATACAGATATTCAAAAATCGGCAGAAATGAGATTTCAAACCAGACTGTGAAATTCAACATTAATAAAGGAAAGAACCGTCTCAAACATGTACGGGTTAGGAAATGCACGAATGACGCATCATCACGTTTGAACTACTGAACTGATCAACTTAGAATTTTGTCTATAATATAATAAAGGAAAGAATCGTATTAAACATGTATGGGATAGGAAATACACGAATGACTCATCATCTGAACTACTGCACTGATTAAATTGAAATGTTGCATAACAATTCTGAATTTATCGAGAATGGTCATTGGCTTATTTTTATTGCTATTAATAATCAATTAATGCTTATTTTATAATTAAAACAAATGTATTCAATTTCTTGATTCAAAGTTCACGTATCTATAAAAGCCCAACCAAACAGGGCTTACTCCAAGTAACACCGTAGCTCAGTTGTTAGCGAGCTCGGTTGATGAATCGAATGTTGCATGTTCGATATGTCTCGAACCCAAACACATTCTTTTTGCTGGAACTCTTTCAAAGACTATCCACTTAATAATTTGAACAGAAGAATAAATGGTTTCCTAGACATAAGGAGATTGCATTCTACAATACCAAATTTTACAAAGCATGGGGTAAATGCTAGTTCTAGATAAGTAAAAATTCTTTATAGAACCGAAGCGATCAATTTGGATAATTACTGATAATATTATTACACAAATATGACAATAATTAGTGTTACATTGTGATTTGTTGCAGGCTTGACCCAACCGAGGATATCGAAGAAAATAGGAAGAATCTAATCGCGCTCACAGAAAAAGTATTTGTAGCTATTGTTTCTTCTGCAGATAAGTGAGTAGCTAAATAATTTTCATGCTAATATTAGATATTGGAGATTGTACAGAGCCCTGCATTAAAATCTGACGATTTCTGAGGGATTTTTCGTTTAATGACTTCCTTCAGTTCTGTTGGATTATTTGGCTGCTCAATAACGGTAATTTTGTTATTCACAAATCCCGAAAAATGAAAATGTTCCTCGTCACTTGAAAGAATAACGGCATCCTGGTGGAGATTTTTGAGAATGATCTCGCAAGCGGCTTTGCAATGTGCCCAATAATTTGCATTAAGTTGTTACACTAACATTATATTATACGGATGGAATTTCAGGTCGGAATGAAGAATTCGTCGTACACTTCGATCAGAAATGGCTAGCGGAACAGCATGTTTCGCTGCTGAACGTCGACCATGAAGACCGTGTAACAGCACTCAGGCGTTTCTGAGGTGTTCTCACGGTTCGTTTTCGTCCTGTTGGTTTTGTTTTTAAAGCGGACAACGTGTTCCTGGAACTCTTTACCCACAACAAGATCGTATTCCTACTGGGAACAGGCGCGTGTCGATTTAAATTATTGAAATGTCTGCGACATGAACGCTGTGTTAAAATAACTGAGTCATTATTTTAAAAATAAGCTTCGATCACAATCGCTTGATGTTCACTTGACCACGACATACTGGCTACTGAAATGGCAACAATAGACCTGTCGATGTACAACATTCCCGCCTTTTCAATGACAGTGGTTCAAACATAACAATTACTACAAAATCGTCAGCTTAATATGCCGGTCCCTGTATTAAAGTTGGAGATAGTCTTCCCGTAGTCTATTATGTGAAATGCATATTAAATGAAATGTGATAGAGATGCAAAAGTCAATCGAGACGTATGTATACTAATATTATTAATAAACTAAAATAATTAACTGACAGGAACCTTATTGTCTGCTAGATTTGATAGTTGACATTATTTTAATTTCATGTAATTAATAACTTGAGATTGCATCTATTTGATACGTTATTTGCTCAGAATTCAATCCTTGGAACAAAAATCCAATTTTAGAAGTGAAAAATGAGAGATAGAGCTGGACAATCCTTGTTTTGTAACCTACAGTAGTTTGTTGAGAATCAAAGTGAGACAGATTTAGACAATCCCGATTTGCAATCATCATTCTTATGATAATAGTATGATGTAGTGTTTCAATTTCCCTAATTGTTCAGATAACATAAAACTATATTCTTTCTAATTATTTTCAATATTATATTTACCGTATTATAGTATTATTTTTATTATTTTAATAGAAGTGTTTCAATCTCCCTAATTTTTCAGATAATATAAAGCTATACTTCTTTGTAATTATTTTCAATATTATATTTCTTATAATATTATTTTTATTATTTTAATATTATAATTTCTTTGTAATTATTTTCAATATCATGTAATTAATGTTTCAATTTCCCCAATTGTTCATATAACATAAAGCTTTACTTCTTTGTAATTATTTTCAACTTTTTTATTAAAATCTCTTACTTTACAAAAAATTCGATGTCGGCTTCGAGTAATAGTAATCATGGATATTTTTTTGCGAATTGATTGTGAATAGACCCGACTGTTTTCAGATTTCCTCCACAACTGCGAAGTATGTGTCATTGTCTCTACCAAGTTCTTAGTAAACGGTTTCCACAAGTTCCTCAGAATAACATCGGTGCTGTTGGCACAGTTATTTTCCTCCGCTTCATTAATCCTGCTATAGGTGAGTGTGTTCAGATAAAAATACAGTAATTTTGACAACAATATGTTTTCTACGATGTGAGAAACCTGTTTTTCCCTTCATTATAGGTTCTTCCAACAATATGTTTTCTACGATGTGAGAAACCTATTTTTTCCCTTCATTATAGGTTCTTCCATTAGAATTGCCGTCTTTCATTCATTCATTCATTGATTCTAGATACACAATTGTTAATCTTAGTAATTGAGTGATGATCAACAGGTGCAGCCCAATAGTGCTCCCGAATTCTGATTCATATACTAGTTCATATACCACATATACTGACATATCAAATATATCAGCTCAAAGCTCAGCAGAGTAATTCATTTGCTCAGAAGTCTATCCGGTGTAATACCTATGAAATATTCAAGAACGGCCTATTTTTCTCTCTTTCATAGTATAATGTCTTATGGCCTCATCCTTTGGGGTAATGCCTCTCAGATCAATGATGTTCTACTTATTCAAAAAAAACCAACTCATCATATCTTGAGCATTGCAGACCATTGTTCATTAATCAAAAAATTCCAACTGTGATAAACTTGTATGTATATTATCTCCTCTTTTATACCCGTATATCCTGTCTGCAGTTAAGAAGTAATGTTCATTCAATTAACACTAGGTACAGAAATCGCATTGATATACAGCACCAAAGACTGACAAAATCTCTTGAAAGTTTTGAGATCACGGGACAAAAACTGTTCAACAAACTGCCTTCCCATTCACAGTATGTGTCACAAAGGATATTTAAACAAAAGATATATAGTTGGCTAGTATTAAATCCGTTTTATAGATTGACTGAATTTGATGAGTGCCTCGTAAATATATGTTAGTAAATAATTAGTACCTAACTATAAGTGTTGGTTAGTCTGATTATCTTTTTATCTAAATTCAACTTCTCTTCATTGTTCAACTGTGATACAATAGTAGAAATGTCCAGATGTATTTGTTTTTGTTGTTACTCTATTTGTTAATATTAACCATCATTACATAAGCATTGTTTATATACTACTGTAGAAGTGTGTGACTTGAACTTTTTGTTGTTATGTTATATATTGGCGTTGTCTATGCTGTAAAGGCTTTTCGACAGTAAAATTTTATTTATTTATTTTGTTCAGAAAGAAGTTATGTTTTTCATACGACAAAATCATATAATTATTATTGAGAGAGAATTTCTGTCTCATCCCAAAAGACTACTGTATTATTGTCATTATAATGAGTGATTTGAATAAAAAAACTTCCTATCATTACTGCTAAAGAGTTATTAATAAATTATTGTCATTTTTATTTTTGTATTGAATTACTTAATTTTTATCAATCAAAATACTCCACGTTGGTGCTTGCAATAGCTATTTATGTATTAAGAGCGTAATGCGCGACTTTATCGCTCGCTCAAAACAGCTATCACGCGACACGACGCGAAGCGGAACGTGATAATTTTGCAAGAGCGATAAAGAAGCATTACGCGCGAATTAAATACAAATTTTTTTCTACAACTGCCCAAACCTGTTGAATTACTTATATCGGCGGAGTTACAATTACCGACTTTTGTGGTTAAGATCTGACTTTTTGGCGAGCTGCTTACAATCAGCTGATTGGGAAGCGTAAAGAAACTCTTCTGCGCATGCGCGAATAATTTGGGAGCGTAAAGTAAATCTCTTGCGCATGCGCGGATGGTTAGCGAGCGAAAAAGTAGATTCTCCTCAGAAATAAGCTGTTTTACGAGGAGAATTGAGTGTGTAAATTCTTTCTTTACGCACAGTTGTAGAAAAATAAATTTGTGTTAAGTAGTCTACCTGGCTACTGTATTTACATAATGCTTAAATATACCAAAACATTCTATATTTTGAGTTACATTAAGATTAAGCTAGATAAAAATTCAATGACGAATCCCGTGTCTGTTGTAATTTTTGTGGAATTATGAGTAGAAACACATATCTTTCGTTGCTTATTTGATATGAGTATACTGTATTCTTTAATCAGTCATTGGATTGATAACATGATATAATGAAAAAGAAAAAAATTTGGGTGGAGTGGAAGAGGGGTCTCTTATTGCCTCAACTTCGATCACCACACTTGTAATATTCTAAAGTGTGATGAATAAATGCAATCATCTATCTATTGAAAATTTCCACACAATAATTAGGCAAGTCGACTTTAATTACATTCATTTATTTATTAAATAACACAAATTCCATTGTCTTCATTGTTAGTATCCACATTTTTTCAATTCGTTTGAATAGGTACTCTACCAACTACATAATGTTTCTACTAGTTGGTAATCTACCATCTAGAATCTACCATATTTACCAGGTTCAAATTCATTTATTGCATGAAATAAATACACAGTTGAAAACACTTCACTTGAATGGGCTACTTTCATAAATTAATAAAACAATATTGAAATTTGATGTACCCTTAATTTATACCTCAAAATAAACGGTAGTTCAAGTTTCAATATTATTTTATTAATACACAGTTGAATACATCACAATACACATCTCAGATACATTACAATTTTCACTAGTTATCATCAACAGATTCATTATGATATAGCTATATTTTGCGTTCAATACAGTTTCTTCAATGAAAAATGTTTTTTTTTTTTTAATTAGTTTCACCTCAAGAAATGAATATCGTGGAAAAGCCTGTATCTCAGCCTGTGAAAAGAGGACTGATGTTGATGTCGAAGATTCTGCAGAACATTGCCAATCATGTGGAGTTCAGCAAGGAGCAGCACATGATTCCATTCAATGACTTCTTGCGATCTCATTTCGAGATTGGACGCAGGTATGTAACACAACAACTTCGTTTGAAAATCACAGGGAACAACCTAGTAATCGAATCCTATCGTCAGTATAGATAGACAGTATATAGATGTGAAATTACTGAGATATTGCAATTATTCAAATGTTAATGAATTAATAATTATTATTATTAAATGAAAATCCAAATTATATGCTGTAATTCACCCCGAAGACTTCTGCTACTGCAAATATTGACAGCAGGGTGAACAGCTAGATGGAAATTTGATATGGGCTACTATTCAAAAATAATTTCCATCTGTAGACTGGCTGGCCGCTATGGCTTCCTATAAAATGATTGTTGCTATTCAGAGATTGTCAGTTTGGTGTAAGGGTAAGCATTCCTGACCGGCAATTAGGAGGTACTGGGTTCGAATCCCGGGCTGACAAATAGTTTTTGAATACTAGCGCTCATCGAATTTCCATCTAGCTGTTCACTCTGTTGTCAATACTTGCAGTAGCAGAAGTCTTCGGGGTGAATTACAGCATACAATTTGGATTTTCGTTTAATAATAATAATAGGCAGTATATCTTGTAATTTATTGCTTGTGTATTATGAAAATTTACACCATACCGTACACATATATCAAGAAATTCCACCGTATTAGGTAACTTGATGAACCTGATAAGGTGTAATGAATACAATGGAAAGGACAATTTCTTATTCGTTTCACCGTAATATTCATAACTAGTAGTTCTTTGAACTCGCGCAGTTAAAAACCACAGCCTCCTCTAATACTGTCCATCAGAGTGAATTATGTCCTGTCCTGACTTGTCGTTGTCTGCGAGATAGTTATTTATTTATTTATTTGATACAAACTTAGAAAGGCTCACGGACATACTCCAGTTCGAACCTTTATGACATATTTGATGGCATAACTTTACAATTGAAAAGAAAAAACAAAAACAAAAGAAAATAATATTGCAATTCATTAAATATTCACAACGATTCAGTATAACTAAAATGATTAGAAGGGAACGAAATTTGAGTTAGATTGAGGAAAGTTAGTGAAGAGGTATGAAAAATATGCATATATACAAAGAAAGAAGAAACAATTAAAAAAAGAAAAAGTTGTTAGAGCTCAAAAATAATAATCTAATCATCAATTGAGCAGCATAATTCTTCTCAAGATTTTTTGGATGTATTGTAGCGGTCGTAGAAGGGGTCAAGGAATGGGTTCAGTCTATTGTTTTATTTAGGTAGGAATTGAAATGGTGAGCGGTTCTGACAAATGGTATTTGAAATAGCATATTAAGTCTTGGTCTATTGCATGGAACATAGAAATTCAACAAATTGATGAAATCTGGCATGAATATTTTATTATTCAGAATTTCATATAATAACATTCATGCTCTAATGGATCTTCTGCTTTTTTATTTTTGGACTTTGAATGTTGACCTCCAGGTTTCAGTGGAAAAAGCTATTGAACGAAATGTATTAACTTTTTGAAATAAGATACCTAATAACTCATTTTGAATAACCTCCAAATCATTAACGGCAGTGCTTGACGGTATATTGGTGTGTAAACAATTAATGGCTTTTTGGATTGTTGTATAGACAATAATTTGTTGTGAAGAACTATGCTACTATCATCAAAAGCTCACCGAGTAAAAAACAGAGAAAAGTCGGGAGAAAATTATATGCTGTTTCGAGTTATCAATTCCTTTCTTTTTGTATTATCCTTAAAATTCAAAATTTTTAAAAAATCTTATGTATACGTCCACGCGAAATTCAAAAAGGAACATACCTGTCAAATTTAATGAAAATATATTGCTGCGTTTCGCCGTGAATGCGGAACATAAATATAAACATAAATAAAGAGAAATGCAAAACCGTCGACTTGAATCTTAGACCTCACTTCGCTCGGTCAACTATTCAAAATGCAAGTGCGGTAATGCTCGGTGAATGACATTGAGTCGAGACTTGATAATATAACAATATCCAACAATATGTGTTTTATTCCTTCAAGCATTGTTTACATTGCAATTGGAAACGTCAAATAAATACACAGTCAAAACATGTAAAATATTACTAAAACTAGACATAAGTTGAGAATAGGCTAATTGATTTTCAACACAAACATATCAATATAATCGAGTACGGTAAGATCACATAATGTTCTTATCTTCTAAAATCACAGAATATCTTCTAATTGAGGTTCTTCAAAGATTAATAAGGTTTTCATAATTAGGCAAAATCTTCCACTGTTACTTGATAAAAATCAGAAATAGAATATAAGGGGGTTTTCAAAAGGAGAGACTCTAAACAACATTTAAATTTTGATTCGTGTAAAACCCTAACCGAATATGGTAGTGCATTGAAAAGCTTTAATGATATGAGACTTGGACTATTTAATACCTTGCTTAATCTTGAGTAGGGTACATCAATTTTGGATTTGTTCCTAGTATTGTAGCTATGTATTTCATCCCTACAGTGGAACAAGCCTATCTTTCTCTTTACACTCATCAAGAGCCTGAAAACTACCATGCCATGCAAAGTCATGATTTTCTCTCCAACAAATAGAGGCCTACAATGATCCAAATATGCTGCACCAGAAATTATCCTAAGAGCTTTCTTTTGTAGTAAGAATACTTTCTGTGCATCTGGAGCACACCCCCATAGTTCCAGGCCATACAGAAACACACTCTGGAAGAAAGCAAAATAGCAAGTTCTCATGTATTTTTTGGGAACAGAGTCGCTGAGACTGCGTAACAAGTAAATTACCCTGGAGAGTTTTGAACATAAATTATCTATGTGAGAACTCCAGGAAAGCTTTTGGTCCAGTGTAATACCAAGAAGCTTAGCATTTTTTGCACCTTCACTAACCTGTCTCAGTGCAAGCAATAATATCTGGGTTTTATCTTTATTAAGCAGCAAACCATTTGCCTTGAACCAAACTGCAGCCTCATCCTGACACTTGTTCATTTTTTGTTGGAGAGTATTCAGGTCTTTATCTATTGTAATTATGGATGAATCATCAGCATAGCATACAACTTTTGATCCAATGTTGTACTCAATATCATTCATCATAACTATGAAAAGTAGAGGCCCAAGAATGGAACCTTGAGGGACCCCGTGAGGAACAGATAATGGATTTGAGAGATTGGAGTTTATACATACAGACTGACTTCTATTGTTTAAATATGATTTCAAAAGTTTAAGTGCCTTGTTGCGTACACCCAGATGATGGAGATGATGATGGAGGTGGCTATGGCTAGAAAATATGTTGTTAGCAGTGAATACTTCAGAGTCTTTTCTACCACTTTTTCCTTGGTTCTACCTATTGAGGTAGATACTGCCTCCCGCAGTATGCCTCCATTCATCTCGATTTTCTGCTTTTCTTCTCCTTCTCCATCCTCTGATGCCCATCTGCCTCAACTCGACGCCGTCAATCCAGCGCATTCTTGGTCATCCTCTCCCCTTGATTGGATCTTCTTCCCCCTGGATTGGATCTGTATACTTTCCTCGCAGTCTTCACTGCCACACAATCCTGCAATAAACTGTCTATCTATTAAACTATTAATTTGTCCATGTTTGTTTATTGAACTAGCCTACCTATTTAATTAAAATTATTCGCAGTCTTCTCTACCACACAATCTTGCAATATTACCATTATACTGTGTTATACTGTGACTTTCTATTAAACTATCAATAATTTGTCTTAAATTACTAAGGCCGGGTTTCACCAGGAACTAAACGTGTCGTTAGAGGAAGGGTATACTCCAATTAGCCCTTAACTGACAAAATCGGATTTCACCACACGCCGTTAGAGCTAATGAGCCGTTATAAAGTTACACTGGGCTGCCCTGTAATGTTGTTTTAGTTATTTGCTCCGTATTTTTCATCATTTTACAGTGGTTATTTGAAAGAAATAAAAGATTGGAAGAATTTGGATAGTTTATGAAAGTTCTAAGTACCTGTTTCAGTGAATTCCATGACTGCATGACGGGTGAGTGACTAGTAACAG
Organism: Nilaparvata lugens; assembly: GCF_014356525.2. Classification (NCBI taxonomy): domain Eukaryota; kingdom Metazoa; phylum Arthropoda; class Insecta; order Hemiptera; family Delphacidae; genus Nilaparvata; species Nilaparvata lugens. The sequence goes on along the minus strand of NC_052507.1, from coordinate 67,573,428 downwards.
TGATTTAAATACGCGTACCACATACAGTTTTTGAACGTTTTGACTCCATTTTTCTTAACCGGCATAGACCTACACACTACACGTGCTATTTCTTGTTCCTAATTCGACTTTGTGGTTCTATTAGGACTATCGTAACTGAGCAACTACCGGCTTCAGGAGTGATAACGAAAGTGAAAGTCCTACTCTGATAACGGCAACAATCTGAAAAGTTATCTATACTACCGCTGACTGTTTCAAAGCAGATAATCTCCAGCTGGTTTTTGTTTATATTGCTGGTTCTTATCTAGGCTACGTGTTACTATGACAACCTAGCGCGGCAGTTTTTGAACTTTTTTTCGTCAACAATGTTTCACTCTTTTACCTCAAATAAATGAGACTATGATAGTAAACGTAGAAAGTAGAGTGTATAAAGTAGACTCAAAGCTTTTAACCTTTTTCTCTTCCCAATCAGGAGCTTCCGTATTCTGCCTTGACAGCTCTCTTGGCATTTTTCTTCCTATCCTTTTCCTTTTCACTTTTTAATTCCATATTTTTCGCATAATTTTTCATGAACAGTTCGCCATCACTCATTACCTTTTTGAATAATAACAACTGTGCATAATCGCTAGTGATTTTTTCAAATATCATTATGTCTTCAATAATAAAGAAATTCACAACACAGAGGAATAATGTTGCTATTCAGATAGATGGCTTTAATTACCGAAAAGAACGTACAATGTTGGATGGGAGAGTTTCGTTTAGGTGTCTATTCAATGGATGTCCCGCAACTTTGAAAACGAACGCCTTAATGCATAAAGTATTGGAGAAAAGTGGGTTGCATAATCATACTGCACCTGATCAGGATATTGATATTAACGATGACATTTCTATAGAGCAGACAACTCCAGTAGGCAATAAAAAGTTGATGAACATGAAACCAACTACTCCTGGCAGTGGCAAAATAACTCCCCCCTTGACATGTGATATGAGTGTAAACACACCGACTTCAAGAACAATCTCAACAAGTTCTTCTCCAAGCTTGCAAACAGTTGAGCTTCTCCAACAACGCGATGATTTAATAGCTCATTCTCAAGATTTACAAAAGCAAATTGAATCCCTCCAAGAACAAAAGAAGCACATCGAGTCAATGATGATTGAATTTGAAAAAGAGAATTTATCTGTCAAAGATCAGCTTAGATGTATGTCTACGACAATTGAAACTTTGAATGCAGATAACAATGCTCTTAGGAGTGAAGTTAGTTTGTCTAGGGATGATGCCAATAAGTGGAAAAATAAGTATGAAGACTTGTTGAGATCTAAATCTAGGCGATTTGATGTTGGTGGTCAACTAGAATATTCTGGAAAAGCTCGGTCAAAGCGATCAAACATTCCAATTTTTAATGACGATGAATTTCCGGCGCTGGATACAACCAGTTATGAACACAACCGTCGCAAATGGGAATCTACAGGATATCAGGAGAAAAAACGTAGATTTCATGAAAATAAGAATATAGTTTTGGGCGACTCTATGATTAGAAACGTGACTCCTCAAAATTGTATTGTTGATGTTCGTCCTGGAATACGCATCGAGCAGCTAACTAAAGTGATTGAACATAAATATAAAAAATCGTCAGCACAGAATTATAAAAGTGTATTAATTCATGTAGGAACAAATTCAATCCGCAGAGAATCTGAAGAATCCGTGGTGAATGAGATGAGGAACATGATAAGGACAGCCAAGCAATGTTTTAGTACATCAAGATAATAATCAGCGGAATAATACTAAGGCGTTCAGTGAGTGACTCATACATTACGAGGATTAATGACTCCATCAGAAGTGAATGCGCCAAATTGGGTGTACTATTTGTTAACCCCAATAGTTTCATCAACACCAGAGAAGGCTTAGGCAAAGATGGTTTGCATTTGAATAGGTTGGGCTCAACTAGTCTAAGTAAAATGTGTGATAACGTTTTCAAATTATTAAATGATAAGGGAAACTAATAAGCTGTGACAGGGGTGTGGAAGAAAATAATAATAGAAGATACCTTGTCAAAGACACTATTAATAATAGATATTTTAAAGACTCATATAGTCTGAAAATAATACATCAAAACATTGATGGAATAGTTAGTAAGGTAGCTCTTTTAGACATCTTGGTGGAGGATGAACAACCAGACATTTTAATATTGACCGAGCATGGCTTGAAAGATTATGAAATCAATTCCCTACCTATCAATAACATGTCTCTAGTGTGTAGTTACTGCAGAGTTGATATGAGAAAAGGAGGAGTGGTCGTGTATGCCAGTCTTGAATTTTTGAATGCTATTGATCATAAATTTACTGTTATTAATATTTCTGATTTGAGTCACATTAAGGATATTGAAATATGTGGCTTCAATTTTAAGATTGATGGAGATCCGTATGCTATAGTAGGTCTGTATCGATCACCTAGCGGTGATACTAATATATTTCTTGAAAACCTTGAAATTTTATTTAATCGTATTTGCAGTCATGTATCTAATAACGTCATTGTTGCAGGCGATTATAATATTAATGTTTTAGATAGTTCTTCTGAACATAGAAATCTTGTAAATATTCTGAATCTTTTTGATTTACACTACACGATTAAAGAACCAACAAGAATTTCTAGAATAAGCAGAACAGCAATTGATAACATTGTCACTAACATTGAAAAAGGTATATATTCAGTACAGGTTGTTCATACACTGTTATCAGACCATACTGCACAGGTTTTTCGCACACATGGCACACGTGATTCCACCAGATTCAAGTCTAAACAAATTCAACTTGGTATTCCAATGTATACTTGTTCTAATGAAAACATAATAAAAATGAAAACCTCTTTGAGTGGTGAATCATGGGCTTCAGTTTATAATGCAATAGATGTAAACAGCCAATTTGCGAGGTTCCATGAAATTTTACAGTCTCATCTTGGCATAAATTGCCCTTTGAGATGTAGAAGAAAAAAAACTCAGAGCAAAAAGAGATTAAAAGGTGAATGGATTACCGACGAAATTGAGCAAATAAGACATCTTTTGGAAGTGGCTAAAATCAGAATTAATAATGGTTTGAGAATTGATATGGAGCAATTGAAAGCTATTAAAAAAATTTATGATTATGAAGTTGTTCAGGCAAAAAAGCAATATATGAGTAATATAATTTTGAGAGCTTCAAATAAATCAAAAACAAGCTGGAAAATCATTAATGAATTTAGAGGTAAAACAAAACAAACACAGCCTAATATAGAACTAAAAGAAAATGAAAAAATTTTAACTGATTCCAAGCAGGTAGCTGATGCATTTAATAAATTCTTCATATCAATGGCACCCAAATTAAAGGCTCAAAAATCAAATCTACAAATTAATGACTCCTCTTCTTCAAATTCAAATTTTAACAGAAATTTTTTCTTGTTTCCAACTAATAATGATGAGATTATAAAAATAATAAAAAGTATCAAAACGAAAAATAGTGTTGGATTTGATAATATCCCAGTGACAGTGATTAAGGAATGTTGTATTGAAATAGCTCCACCACTAGTATTCATAATGAATAACGCTTTCGAAACGGGTATTTTCCCAGATCTACTTAAAATTGCCAAGGTAAAACCATTGTTTAAACAAGGTGCTAGAACTGATATACAAAATTATAGACCTATTTCTATTCTTCCATCTCTGTCAAAGGTATTTGAGAAACTAATTTATTCCAGGATAATGACTTACCTCGAAAAATTTGATTTAATTTCAGCTTGTCAAAATGGTTTTGTAAAAGGTAGGTCGACAATTACTGCAGCGGTCACTTTTGTTGAGAATGTTATTGAACAGGTCGATAAGGGAAACTTTGTTATCGGTACATTCATGGATCTTTCAAAGGCCTTTGATAGCGTTGATAACGACATACTTCTTGATAGGCTTTCAAATATTGGAATAAGAGGAATCTGTAGTTGTCTAATCAAGTCCTATTTGACAAATAGGTTTCAATTTGTTACAGTTGAATCTCAGTCTCATGTAGCTCAATCGATGCGATTGAGTGTTACAAGAGGGGTGCCACAGGGTTCTATTTTAGGCCCATTGCTCTTTGTCCTTTACACTAACAATGTGCAAGCCTCAGTCCCAGTAGGTTTGAATATTACACTCTACGCTGACGATACATCATTGATGTTCAACAACAAAAACTTGAATGATCTTGAGGTAGAAGCTAATGTTAAAACAAATTTGGTTGCACAATATTATAATGAGTCAAAATTGGCAGTGAACCCGCAAAAGAGTAAGTGTATTCAATTTGGGTCTAAAAATCATCTCTTCCAGCCTATGATTAGTATTGGCGATTCAATGGTTGAAAATGTAACAGAGGCAAACCTACTGGGGTTAATGATAGACAAGGATCTCTCATGGAATGTGCATACTGATGAATTGGCCACTAGAATCAGTAGTAATCTGTTTGTATTAAGGAACATGGTTAGGTATGTGCCCAATGAAACAGCAAAAACATTATATTATGCACTGATTTACTCTCATATTTCATATGGTATAGAGCTCTGGGGTAGCACAACATTACAGAATATTAACAAGATATTTGTACTACAAAAGCGTGCTATTAGGTACTTGGCGGGCCTGGGGTTTAATCATCCTTGTAGAGAATATTTTAAGAAAATGTCTATATTAACAGTACCGTGCATTTTTATTTTTAAAACAATATTGTATGTTGTAAAAAATATTGATAGATTTGTGACTCATGCACAGGTACACTCTCACAATACAAGGAATAGAAATGATTTGACTGTGCAACCTCATAGGCTAGCTATGTTCGACAAAATGGCCACTCTACTCGCCTACCTTGGTCCTCCTGAGCATAAACCTGTCGATTCCAAGTAAGAATTTGCCAATTTTTAGTTTCCGTTGGAGTTTATTCCGTAAAATTGCTAGAGTTTCCTTCATTTTATTAATTTCAGATCATAGATTGATTCTTGGCCTCTGTAACTTTATAGTTTTAATTTCTAGAGTTTCTTCATTTGTTAATTTCAGATCATAGATTTATTTCAGGCCTATGTAACTTAATGGCCGGTTTCGGAGCTCGGGATTTAGCCAAGTTCTAGACTTTCAAAGCTGGATTCACAATTTATGTAAATGGGAACTAAAAACCAAAATAGGGAAATCGACGAGTTTGTTGAATGCTTTATTACACTCTTTCTCGATTTAAAACTATAAGGGCCCGGTTTCCGAGCTCTGGATTTAGCTAATTTCTAGACTTTAATCAGCTGCAGTCAGAAAATTGGCTTTCCAAAACGAGGCGTAGTCGCAGTAAATAGTTGCAGAAAAATAAATATTCTTCTCCTCATTTCTATAATTGGAAACGTTTTTCATTGACGGAATGAACCAATTATTCCTAAATAATTCAAAATAGATGAAAATTTACACTGTTTTCTCTTTATTTTATTCTGTGTACAATTTTTTAGTTTTTCGAAATTTAATTTAAACGTGACTTTGACTGTGATAACGATTATGCCCTGTTTAGGAAAGTCAATTTTCTGACTGCAGGTGTTTTAAGTCTAGAACTTAGCTAAATCCCGACCTCGGAAACCGGTCCTTATAGTTTTAAATCGAGAAAGAGTGTAATAAAGCATTCAACAAACTCGTCGATTTCCCTATTTTGGTTTTTAGTTCCCATTTACATAAATTGTGAACTGGAGTTTTCTTAATATTGATTCTTGGCATATGTACTTTTATAGTTTCAAATCGATAAAGCGTGTAATAAAGCATCCAATCTTTACAGAGATAAGTATTAAATAGTTATTTGTATATCTAGAGTGAAAAGTACGACTTTTTCTCCCTGTGGGAAAAAGTTTGAAGCCCGAGGCGAAGCCGAGGGCAGCAATTTTCCTGAGGGAGAAAAAGTATTTTTCGCCCCACTTGGATGTAATGAGCTGGTTTTCGTGCGTCATATGGAGGCCGAAAATGACTGTTTTCTGACCAGACCGGTAAAACTTTTACGGCCCTAGGGCTGTAAAATAACCTTGAAGTCAGCTGATTCTGATTTGATGTGAACGTGTTTACAAAATGGTTTATGAAACGGAATCAGTTTATGCTTCTAGAGTTGAATAAGTATTCTGCAATAAGATAATATCATTTTATTTGGATGAATAGATTTATATATTATAAATTATTCAAATTCGATTTTCAGAGTAGGATAGAACTTCTAACCTAAACTTCCGAAGTCAACGACAACAAGCATTGTTGACATTGACATTCAGATTGGCCAAATTTCAGTGCTAAAACAGCTGATCAAAAAATTTTTCATTATTTGTGTTTATTATTCAAGAATCAAAACATTTATAATAAAATCATCTTATTGTCAATTGGAAGAATAAAAAGTATAAACTCAACCTCTTACATAATTGAACATAATCTTTTAGGTTATTTAGACAAATCAGAATAAAAAATAAAAATACTTGGACAATTTCCTAATATTCAGATTACCTCAGATTTGCTAGAGCTATGACCTTCCTTTGCTTTCGGAAGTGCCTAATAAACAAGAAATTATTCTCATATTTATATTGTTTATTTTTCTGTGTGGCGAAAAATAACGTTCTCACCATGGGCAAAAATGTGTTTCTGGCTCTCAATCTTTTCTAGTCCTCGGCCTACGGCCTCGGACTTGAAAACCGATTTCGAGCCAGAAAAGTCTCATTTTCGGCCCTAGGTGCGAAATATACTATTTCGCTCGTGATGTACACAACATTTTTCCTCCATCTACATTTTTTATAGAAACTGCAAATAAAATCATTCTAATAACTTACGTATTGGTGACAATGATTCCTAACAACATAACCTAAATCTAAAACCTAAAATCCGGTCGTCTGATTGGCACTGCCGATTGCGCTATCTATCGGCAAAAGTTGTAACAATTATATCAGCTGAGCAGCTAACAAAAATGGCTGACTCAAGATCACGCGGTTCAGATTTGAATTGCAGATCAAAAATATTTTTTGGCTGGTATTTTGAATAGAATAAAATATTTTAAAAATTGTATAAATTTTTATCGTCTACTAATATTAAGAATATAATAATTATCATACAAACATATATTTCATGAGTTGATCAAATTTCTGGTTGTGGTATTGAATTCAGTTGACTCAATGACAGACACCTCTATTATGCTTTCTCATCTGAGCTTAGACCTTCTAACCTATTACAATGTAAGTTTCAAAATAAAGATGCTTCCCATGTTATTTAAATGGAGTCACTTTTACTCCCTAGGGAGTTTTTCTGTTTTTTACTACCGAGAGCGAAAAAGTGACACTTTAGTATTAGGTTTCAGGGAGTAAAGTAAGTACTTTAGACAGTAGGCGGAGGAAAAACTAATTTCCTGTAATCTTGCTTCTTGTATCTGTGTCATTGTTTATTGTTTGAAGAAGAAAAAACATTTTTCCCCACTCATCAGTTGGCCCAAGTATTTACCGAATGTTCAGAATGTAGGTTCATGATTATAATATTTTCAATAATAATAATAAATTGAGCAAAAATCCTAGTTATTATGAGCCTATATCCATTAGCATTTGAACATTTATGTAATCTCTCATCAATTTCCAATAATTTTTTTCTGTTCCATTAAATCTAAAATAAAACTATAATCGATTAGTAAACAGGATCTTGAATTAAATTGGTTTTTAAATTTTGATTATAACATTATCATTTCTCAGACTAATAATTCGAGACATTATTTATCAAACTATTCACATTAAAAGGTGCATTTTCGTTTGTGCGTAAATTTCCGCAGTCGACAACGGCAAGCATTGTTGACATTCATTTTGTCCAAATTTCAAGTGTGCTAAAACAGCTGATCAAATAACTTTTCATTTTTTGTGTTTATTATTCAAGAATAGAAACATTTCTAATAATATCAACAAATTGCCATTTGAAAGTATAAGAATTGTAAACTCAAGATCTCCCATTGTTTATTTTTTTTGAAGGGACGGATTCAAGGATCCAAAGGTTCAAAGAACCCCACAAGTCAACCGAAACTTATTGTGTCCCCAAATAGTATGTTAGTTAGGAGACTGATTAGTCCTCGTGACCTACGTGAGTTCCACTCCTGGCCTTCTTTGAAGGTCCTTCCGCTGAGAAAGGAGTGGCCAAGTTGCCTCTAGGGCGCCCGGCCACCCTTGACTCAGCCTCTTGACCCACATTTGTGCCTGAAGTTTCACCCATCTATGGTCTTCTGGGTTTTTCTTTTTGCCCTTCCGAAACTCTGCAGGGTCAAAGGCTCACCTATCCCAAGTAGCCCTGAATGGCCACCCTTCTTTGAGCAGTGGTGAGTTTTGGCCTCTCCACCCACAAACTCATACCTACTTGAGTTCCACTCCTGGCTTTTTTGTAGGTACTTCCGCTGAAGGAGGGGTCGACAAATTGCCTCTATGGCACCTGGTCACCCTCGACGCAGCCTCTTGACCCGCATTTGTGCCTGAAGTTTCACCCATCTCTGGTCTCTCTGGTTTTTTGGTAGAGAGTTAGTGGGAAGGATACTTCGAATATTCTTTCCGAAGAATGGGCATTGATATGTCCAAAGCTCCGCCAATTTATGTAGATGCATAACAATATTATCTATCTTATCTATAGTTATTACAAATTGCTTTTTTTCATATGATATAATGCAGCTCAATAATTATTTTCTTAGTTTATATTTTGTAAATTCATCTATAATTTTGCTGTATTGTAAGCTATTGTATATAAGTGTATAAGCCAGTATATATTGTAATCTACATAAATAAAGTACTCAATCGTCTCTTGGGTTTTTCTTCTTGCCCCTCCGAAACTGCCCTGATGGTGCAGATCCCGTGGGTTTGAAGGCAAGGCAACTTGTGGAGTTGCTTTGGGGTCCCTTTTAGTCGCCTCCTACGTCAAGCAGGGATACTGTGGGTGAATTCTGGTTTTCAACACATTCTTGAGTACGATGTTCGACTCAAAGTCCCCCCAACCCACAGGGGGTAAGATCCCCCATTAAAACATAATTGAACATAATCTTTTAGGTTATTTAGACAAATTGAAATCTCGATCGAAAAGTCGATGACGGCATTTACGCACAAACGAAAACTCAGATTTAATTGGGTTTCAATAGGTGTTGAATAGGGATTTAGGGTTTTGTAGGTTTTAATTAGATTTTTCCTTTCCATTAATTAAATGCACTTACTTTTCTGAAATGAATGCAACTTTTCTTTAAGTAACCCGTATTATTCCACCATGTATGATTATGAATTTGTATATTTTTCTAGCGTTCTCTTCACACCCTACAATAGATGGAACTCTATCAATATGTCGGGATCGAACTTCGAAGATCTAATGGTGAAGCACAATATGCACGAAAAAGAGGAATTCAAGTGTATCAAGAGTTTGAATATTTTCTATCAGGCTGGAACGTCGAAAGCAGGATATCCTGTATTCTATTATATTGCTCGGCGTTACAAGTAAGTACAGACAATTGATGAATGCAATCAGCATTAATACTTCAAATATGAGTTTGCATTGCTCTGTAAATTTATGAATTATAGGTTTTATAATACCAACTTTCATTTTATGCTCCAATGCACTAGAAATAATTGATCTATGTTGATTAGGTACTACCAGGTAACCTGTGCTCCGCAAGGGTTTAATTAAAATCTTGACCTACTGAAATCATCAAGAATTTAAAATAGGCCTATAACCATCCTCGGTAAATCAAGTACCTATATGCAAAATTTCATGTTAATCAGTCCAGTAGGTCAGACGTGATGATGAGTCATTCGTGAATTTCCTAACCCGTACGTGTATAAGCCGATCTTTCCTTCATTATATTTCATATATTTTCCCATCCTAATCGTAAAATTAGATTGAATATAATACTACAATTCTAGGTTTTTCAAGTGATAATCCTCTCCTGAATCAGTCTGTTCTACGGATATTAAGATACTTTATATGATATAGTCCGGTCTGGGATATGAAAGACGTTTTAATTAAATTTGTGCGCATGAGAGTGTTACTTGAAGCACCAAGGCTGATTGACAGTTGCCATCAAACATTTTTGTCATATACTGAACTGAATAAGAAAAATATGTGATAAGGTATCAATGATACTGAATTGTAAACTGGTTTTACGAGTCCATCAATAAGCAACGAATATGAGTTATCACTTTTATTCGCATACAAGCTCAAACTCGATGTGGTTATTGTCTTCTCTCTCGATATAGTTATACCAAAGAGAAACAATAGCATGAGTAGATATCCCATAGTATAGGGCGTTTATGTCGCAACTTTTACTGTTATCTCAAGCCGATAGTCCACGTAGTGCTTTCCCGTGAAGCTGTGTGACGCTGGTAGTCTCTCATACTGTGCCGTTCATACACTCTCACCCCAACAAAACAGTAAAAACCGACAGTAATCGATAATAATTGGCTTGAGATAACAGTTGCGACATGAACGCCCTATACCATGGGATATCTACTTACGCTATTGTTTATCTATGGTTATACCTACTGTAATTCTTAGTATTCTCATATATTCTAAGATCCCAAGTTCCTAAATAGATCCTAAATTCAATAGTGCAAGTATAGTAATGTATGCTTGGGTTCAAGCATTTATTCAAGTTGAATATTAGCTTTGAATTGGTGTAAAAGTGTAATGTAGTAACTGATTTAGTATGTTTTTAGGATCGGCGATACCAATGGCGACCTTCTCATTTATCATGTGATATTGACGCTGAAGCCGTTCAGCCATTCTCAGTTTGAGCTGGTTGTCGATTTTACTCACACATGTTCTGACAACCGATTCAGGTAATACATGCAAGATCTACACTATTTTCTTGATCTCAAATTGAGAAACAACATATACTCTCATTCAATTCTGCAAAGGATGAAAATGGATGATTTCTCATTTTTTTCCAAATAGGCTATAATATTGCATTTAAATATATGATCAAACCAAACCGAAAATCTAATAGAATATCAATTATGAGAAAATAGGAAATTATCCCTTATTTTATAAATTTGAACACTCTTGAACGACATGGGCCCGGATGCAGAAAAGCCGGTTAAATTTTAATCGTGATTAAATTCACGAGAACCAATCAGAGAATGCTTTTTCGAGAAGAAGGTTTCTCTGTTTGTTTCTGGAGAAATAAATCATGATTACAATTTAAACGGCTTTTCTGCAACCTACACATAGTAGTATAATCGTTATAATAGCAAAACTACTATGTACGTGGTGGAGCGCTGTGAGACGTCATGGTCATTTTCAACACATTCATTTTATCTTGTCAACTCAATTTTTACAAAAAAAAGGTCAACGAGTTGTGATATTTCATGAAACTTGTATATGAACATGTACTGATAGCAGGGGTCCGAATATTATTCATTTATTTGTAAATACAGTAGACTCCGGTTACAACGCGGTTGAAGGGAGCGCTCAGAACGGGATGGTCCCTTCAACCGCTTTGTAACCGGAGACGCGCTATAACCCGAATTGCCATTAATCAATAGTGGAGATGGGTTCTAAGATAATCAAGCATTAAACAGCTATTTAAATTACTATGTCATACTTATTTTATATACTGTAAACTCTGCAACATTTCTGATGAACATTTTATGACTTCCAAAAATAAATAAGCTTTTGAATTTTTGTAGAATTTAGGAATTCCATGTCTATGCTATTTGAAATCTTATACATCACTCATATGCATCATAAATATCATGTTATCACTCTCATTCTCTCTCATGAAAAGAAATAAATTGTTTTACTTGCTTAAAAGCCTGAGAAAGAGTTGGAGGCTCAAAAATTCCTCTTCCACTTCACAATCTGCTTCAAAATCATCATTATTAGTTTCATTTTCTCCTAAAACTAGACCGATTAATTCTTCATCTGTTCCAATCCCATTAGTTATAACATTTTCGTCGAAAGAAATGAATGAATGTAGCTATCCAGGAATGTTGTGCTGCTGAAGCCATTGGCTTAATGGTAATGTTATCTTCGTCATCCTCGTCATCACTCGACACACATTAATTTTGTTCCTCACCTTTTTCCAAATACTCAATCACTTCAAGTTTCAGTCCAAATGTTAATGCTTTACGCTTTACCATAATGTAGACGATCACAGAACAAAACCCACAACAGTACGAAAATAAACGGTACGAGAATTCACACGTTGCGCACAACCACTATCAGTCTACTGACAATGTCCAGTTCACAAAGTCTTTTCAGTATAGTAACAGAGAGGGAATGAGTAGGGGTGATTGACTCCATACAAACTGGTTATAATAGGAAATTCCAAGAGTTGGGAGAGGCTCACAACTATTACATAACTAGAACTTTTGTCCAGTCACTGGTGAATTGTTTAAGAATAGACTATTTTGTGGAATTTCACTCACTGAGAGCAACAATAAAGCTATGGGACATGTGAAAACAGCGCTTTATCCGGAGATACACCGCGTTATAAAAGGATCTGAAATACACGTAATTATATGGGATATCGGCTGGACCTGTCAATATAAGAGCACTATAACCGGATTAGCGCTGTAACCGAAGGCGTTGTAACCGGAGTCAACTGAATGTACATATTTGAGGGTACCAGGAACTCATCCCTTTATTGCCCTCATTTAATCTTTCCTATATTTCCACGATCTTTTATTTGGAATAGTATGATAAAATGTGTTTGCTAGTACTTATTACACTGATTCATTTTTGTGAAAGTAATTTTTCGAACGTATGTATCTGGTTATTTACAGGACAGAGTATTTGCAAAAATGGTTCCAGATTCTGCCTCCGTTTGCTTACAACAATATTCATGCGGCTTACATCTACAACTGCAATAGCTGGGTTAGAGAGTATACAAAGTTTCATGATCGGATATTCGCTCCCATCAAGGTTAGTTGAATCACTTGTTTGAAATTATCATGCTTGGTGGTTTTTAAAGCTCTTCTACTTTGAATTTCAATCAGTGAAAAATAACATTCCTTATTGGAAAAAGCTAGAAGTAAAAACAGATTCACTTTTGTTCTAGCCTACAATAATTGTGAGGTCTCCGTTGTAATGACAGTATAGAAGAACAGCGTTGTCGATTCTCTGCCTCGCCACTGCCTTCTACAGAGGATACCGGTATATCTGATGCAATATTAACTGTTCATTCTTGTTTAAAATAATAAATTATATTTTATTCATTAAGAAAACAATTGTTCAATAATAAGTTTTCATGATTGATATTTTTTAATACTTTGTCTAATAATCTTTCAATAATGTCTCATAATCTATTATACTCCATTCGTTGATAAAAATATTTGTTAATGATTAAATAATATATTTTCATAATTGAGATAAAATATTTTTCAATTGTTTATATGTCTACATTGTTAAAAACAATCTGGAACATAACGGTGCTAGAGAAGGATAGCTCTATCTGCTTTGTCGAGTGATAGACAAGAATGGCAAAATCAATGTTAATAAAATAATACTGCCTTTATAACGTGGACCTCACTGTAGAGCAAATCAATCTAATGGATAAGTAGAACCGATGCATGTTTGAAAATACATACACAAACTGTAATAAATGTTTTTCTAAGGTTGAGTCATTGATGCATGTCTTTTACAGTGTTCTTGGGAAATTATCAAAATAATATTTAATAAATATTATTCGTGTGATAATTGATTTGTAAGTCTTCTAATGAATAATGAAATGAAGCTCGAGCTCGTTTCATTTCAGTAACTATGTCATAACTATGTCATATTCTTAATCGGGTTTAACATAAGTTTTTTGTCGTTATTGTCCTTCTGCATTGAAAAATCAGTTGAAGTTCCTTTTCGATAAAAATGCATTCATCACTATTACCGTCATTCCATTTAAGCCTATTTCGATTAAGGTATGCGCACACAGATCGTCATCGGACGGACGGCACGCATCGGACGATTAGATTTGATGAATTGTTCTCAATTGGAGTGCACATACCTATTCGCATCGTATAGGTATCCGCACTCCAATTGCAAACAATTCATCAAATCTAATCGTCCGATGCGTGCCGTCCGTTCGATGACGATCTGTGTGCGCCTATCGTTATGAAGCTAAGATAGCTGCCAACGAATCTGACATTTATTCTCCACTCAAAAACGGAATTTGTGGGAGCATTTGTTTTGAACTGTGTTGCTCAAAATTGGTTTCAAATGCAAATCTTATCAACCCTACTAGGGTTAACCTAGGTTGGGTCGTATCCGACTCCAGGCGCCATTGCTTATTAGTTTGTTGTGGGCTTGTTGATGGGGAAAACGCCAGCCCCTTCCAGGTAACCTATCTTTCAGTTTTTTTCCTCCAGGCACAGACCTAAGCCCACGTTTGTGGTAAATAAACTTTTCACAATATCATTAATTTGAAGGTTAGGTATCAAGAACTGCGTCGCAGACGAACCCACACGGCCTTTCTCGTTCAACTTTATCCGATTCTTATTGTTTGAATTTGACCATTCAAGCTGCTTCCTTGTCTACTAAAATAGCTATTACATGCTATCAGCTTGTACTCAAGCGTGGGTTATGGGGTAGATGGTGATGGTAATGTTTAATACTTATTGGTAATGTGTTATACGTTTAGGTGAATTTATAACCACTGGAAAGTGAATAACCTATATAGCTGATAACAATATCATTCCATTATCTGCATAAATGGTAACAATATGTTTTTTTTTATTAATACTATGCCCCCATTGTGCTTGTGCATGATCGATTGAACAATAATTATCGAGTGAAATATTAAGAAAAAGTTGGTGTTTTCCAATGATATGATGCTGTTTTTATTTCACTTTACTTATATTATGAGTTTTCATATTTTTGAGTGTATTTTAAATGTATAAACGTACAAATAAATTATATTTGCAGTCGAATTTAAATGAGATTTTGTGAGGAAAAAATTATAATTTGAGACTGGATCGGAAATGACCCCACCTGGTCTTCTATGTCTCATGCTACCACCTGGTACTACCGGGGCTGCGTAAATCTTCTGCTCTTGTTCATGAATACAAAAAGATAAAGAGTAACAGGGCACTTCCAATCCTTGGAGATCTTCTGGATATGGGTGATCGATTAAAGTCAATGCATCCTCCCATGCGCATGGCAGAGCAACTGAGCGATGAAAATTTTTCCATGAGAGCAAGCTGGGAGGAAGAGTGGATGGAAAAATACCCCCTCAGCATCTGCTTTGGGTACACAGTTGTTGTAAATGTGGCTGGATTCGAACTGCGAAGACAGACGTGGGCGGCCCTCAACAGGGTTAGGACTGGCCACGGGAGATGCGGGGCTTCTCTTAATGACTGGGGCAGTTTACCTGTGATTGTGATTGTGGAGAGGCTAGACAGACGATGAAGCACATCATCAGAAATTTTAATATACGTGCCTACCAAGGCGATTTAAATGATTTTATCTCGGCTTCTCCACAATCACTACACTACATTGACAACCTCGACATCAAAATTTAATATATTTACAATATTTTATTAACCTGACAACGGTCTCATGACCAGATTTTTCTTTGACTACCTATGTGTTTGTGTGCGTCTATATATATGTACCATACGCTAATAATAAATAATAATAATAATAATAACCTGGTATTAGTAGGGTTTATCAATATTCTCCTTTCACTTGCCTAGGGGAATCGCAAGTTGATCTTCATAGAAGCACCTGCCAAACTGAACGAGTTCATTGACCCTGATCAGCAGAAGCTACCAGGCGCCACTCTGTCGCTCGATGAAGACCTCAAAGTGTTCAACAATGCATTGAAGCTGTCACATAAAGATACCAAAGTTGCAATCAAGGTAAACATAAATTCCTTCATTCTGTTATAAGGTATCTGTATTTTTGAATGTCCGGTTATTTCTCTCTAATGATTATGAGAGTTGATTGAAAGTATTGCGCCGTAAGTTTTTCAATTATTAGATATGTAAAGCTATGAAAGTGATTAACTATTTATGTTCAAGTTGTTTAAAAGTTCAATTGTGGTACCTTTTGTGAATATCCAAGTTACAAGATCCGTAAGTTGCTATCATATTAGTGTTGGAAACTTTGAAACTTTTGCACAGATACGCCATTTTTAGAGCTGGCATTCAATTGAGTTTCAGTAACAGCGACTGTGGGCACCGTTATAGATAAGGCTATCACTGGTAGTGAAGTGTGCGGTTGACCTTCAAGCAGCCAGCTGACTCAAGTGTCGTCTGTAATAGGAGCTTCAAACAGTTGATCTGCTATTGACATTCGAATCGACTTCCATAATAAACAAGTAACACTGCATCCAAGCCTGGGTTGTAACGGCTCGACCCTCGGGAGAGGGCGGCGTAATTGGGTGTCGTACATCTTTAGTCCAACTGTTCCGTTGGATCGGCAGCTCATCCCCAGGTAGGACTGAGGTGTGCAATAAGCAAAACATCGCGCTGTTGGAATATTAAATTGGTGACTTAATAACTTAATTAAAACTGAGCATTGTGCAACATTGAATAATAAATAAAAATAAAATAATCGATAATTTGAAAAAAATTGAATTAATAAATAGAATATAATTAAAACAAGTAAATAATTTGATTAAGTCTAGTCATTGTTTAGCAATATAATTGCAATGGATGAAGAAACTTTGAAAGGATTATTAAAAGGTTTTAAAGATGAGCTGAAAGAAGAGATAAAAGAGTTGAATAGTAAATTTGAAAAACTGTCAGAGCATGTATCAGAACAAGTTAAAAACTCTTTGGGAGAGGTTTCAGGAAAAATAAAAGAACATGGAGTGAAACTACATCAAATAGAGAGAGAGCTCAGAAGAAAAAATATAGTTATTCATGGTATTGAGGACAGGAACGAGAGAACAAGAGAACTGGAGGCCACTGTTTTCCGTTTTAAAAGAGAAAAACTGAAGTTAACAATAGAGGACTTTGAGTTGGATTTTGCAAGAAGATTGGGTTCCTTCCAAAATCAGAAACACAGGCCAATTGTAATAGGATTGACTACCTGGATGAAAAAAATGTCTATTTTGGAAAATAAAAAACTTCTCAAAGGCTCTAAAATATACATTTCAGATGATCTTCCAAGAGAAATTGTTGAAATGAGGAGAGAGTTGATGCCCGAATTGAGAAAAGCGAGAGAGGAGGGAAAATATGCAGTAATAAAATATGATAAACTAATCATCAGAGAGGACAAGATAAAGAACAAAAAGCGAGGATTGAGCAAATCGCCACAAGCTGGCAGCATAAATACGGCAAAGGGTTCTCAGGTGGAAAAGAAGAGGAAAACCTGGAATTAAAGAAAAGTTCACTCGATGATTATTTCAAAGGAAAGGATGTAGCTAGTAACTTAGGGCAACCGAAAGACAAACAAACCTAGGAAAAAGTGGAAACCAGGATACCAACTAACAGGAAGCAAGGATTTAATAAGGCAGAATTAAAAAACTTTAATACCAACCATTCCCCAGAAAGACTGGTCATCAAGGGGAAGACCAAAACCTCCCAGGTTTAATTATTGGAACGCTGAATGTAAGAACACTCAAAACAGAAGATAGAGTAGTAGAGCTTGAGGAAGCATTAAAAGAATCCAACATTGATATTTAGAGTAGTAGAGCTTGAGGAAGCATTAAAAGAATCCAACATTGATTTTTTATTAAATTATTTTTAATTGATTAATTATTATTCTTTCAATTAGATCGTCCCTTACGGGCAAGATGTATTTCTTTATTTTTTGGATGATTGAGTGTGCGTGTGTGAGTATGAATGGTCCATGGAGTTGTTTTTTTTTGTATGGTTTCTAAATTACAATGGTGTTTTAGGATACGAGATTATTATTTGCATTGAAAATGGGTAATGATTTTAGATTTTATAGCAACATAAATGAAGTGAATAATAGTTATTAACAGATGTAAATGATTTTATAATTTTTCACCAGAATATTCGAAGTTTACATTGTAATTATGACGTTTTTATGTCCTACTTGAGTTGTTGGAAGTATATGCCGGATATAATTGTATTGTCTGAAGTCTGGTTGCAGTCACCTGAGGAAGCGTCTATGTATTCTTTAGATGGCTATAGCACCTATATAGCCTGTAGCAACTATTCTAGGGCATCTGGAATCTTGGTTTTTGTTAATACAAAAAATGTTAATGTGAAGAGGTGGATTGCGATATCATGGGGTCAGACACAGTTTTAATTAGGGCTACACTTGGTAACTATTCCTTATCAATACTCTGTTTGTATAGATGGCATGGCTATGACTTTGATTCATTTTTGGATAATCTCAACAATGCTCTAAATTCTCTCCCAGCAGGGGACACAGTTTTGATTGGAGATATAAATATCAATTTGTTGGATAATATTAGTATTAAAACAGATAAATATTTAGAGGTAATGTATAGTTATGGCTTTGAATCTATGGTAAATTTCGAAACTAGAGTTACAAACGAGAGTGCAACTTGTATAGATCATGTCTTTTTGAAGTCATCTGGTACCCATAATGTAAAAAGTGGTGTCTTTGAGACTCATGTCAGCGACCACAGGGCTGTGTCATTATCTATTTCAAGAGTTGCCAGCAAGAATTATGTTAGGACGGGAACCAAGGAAATAATTAATTATGAATATCTTAGAGCTTTATTATTCGATTATGACTGGAGCAGTGTTTTTGCAAGTAACGATGTGGACTTCAAGTTTAAATCATTTATTAACGTACTAAATGTCTCAGTTGATAATGCTAAGACAGTTATAAATTACAAGTATAAAAATCAGAAGTTCAAAAAGCTCAAACCTTGGATGACTGATGGACTATGTGTTGCAATACATGATAGAGACAAATTATACAATAAATTTCGTAGGAACCCACATAATATACAAATTAAAAATCATTTAAAGGTTTACAGTAGTAAAATTAAAAAGTGGATTGAAATAGCTAAGCAAGACTATTATCAAAATATAAATCAGATGCCAGCTAAAAGGCAATGGAAAGTTATAAATGATGTAACAGGTATGTCCTCAGCGAGGAAAAAATCCATAACTTTTATTAAAAGGGATGGCATTGAGTTTAGGGACTTGCCCTCCATTGCTAATATTTTCAATGAATATTTTGTAAATGTACCTAAAGATGTAATTGATGCTATCTGTAATCCCAGTGAAGATGCTACAGCTTTATATTATGATATTTTCAAAAATAACACACCTAGTAAATCCTTCTTCTTTGAGCCCATTCACTACTATGAAGTCTGTTCTTTGATCAATTCCTTAGCTGATCATAAGTCCCCTGGAATAGATAAATTTTCGACACGTCTCATCAAGGAAATATGTGTGCCTATTATTCCAGTTCTAGTCGATATATTTAATTATTGTAGCATCATGAATGGTAGGTTTCCCTCTGATTTGAAATTTGCAAAGGTTGTACCTATATACAAAAGTGGTGATGAATATGATGTAGGTAACTTTAGACCAGTCTCTCTTCTCTCAGTTTTTTCAAAGATTTTTGAAAAACTGGTAAAGAAACGCCTTATTAGATTTTTCGATAAGACAAAACTTATTCATGAATGTCAGTTTGGATTTCAGGAAGGTTTAAGCACCGAAATGGCATTGAACTACTTTTTGATGGGTATTTATACAGGTTTGAATAGTCCAGAAGGCTGCAGGGTCTCAGGCCTTTTCTTGGATATTAGAAAAGCCTTTGACACAGTCTGTCACTCTATATTGCTGGAGAAACTGCGTAGGGCTGGAATTAGAGGAAACATTCTCCAGTGGTTCCATTCTTACCTGAGTGGAAGAAAGCAATGTGTTACAGTGCAAGGAGTAAAAAGTAATACTTTGACTTTGTTGAATTGTGGTGTTCCCCAAGGATCTGTACTGGGCCCGGTTCTATTTCTGGTTTATATTAATGACTTGTTCAACCATAAATTCAAGGGATGTGTTACATCATTTGCTGATGACACAGCCCTGGTTTATGTTGCTAAGGATTCTCATATTTTGTGCAATATGATGCAGAGAGATCTAAATGATCTTAGCTTGTGGTTTGGAATGAACAGGTTGGCTCTGAATTCGAACAAAACTAAGTATATGTGCTTTTCCTTGTCTACCTCGGTTGACCTCCCTACCCCGCTCAGGTATCATGATATGGATTGCTTGATGGGGCAGCGGAATTGTAATTGTGATGTTGTCTGCCGGACCAATTCTATCAAGTACCTAGGGTTAATTTTAGATGATACTCTAACTTGGAGGCTCCATATCAAGAAGCTGAAGCGGGTTCTCTTTCTGATGCTGCGGAAATTCTATCACATAAGGCATCTGTTTCCCGGTAATGTTGTCTCTAATATGTACTATGCATTTGTGCAGTCCAGACTTGGGTATGGTATTTCGTGCTGGGCATCCACTTATATATCTCATTTCTTGCCTTTGATTAGGCTGCAGAAGGCAATTATCCGTGTTATTGCGGTGAGGGTGGGCGAGTCCACTCATTCCCACTTTTTAAAGCAAGATCCATCCTGCCGTTGAGATATCTGTATGTCTTCAAGGTTCTGGCACTATTTTATAAGAAAAGTGGTAACCATGGACCTGATGTAGGCCTACCCTATTACACTAGGAATGCTGAGAGGGGGTTCATAACATTGCCTCGTTCTCATTGTACTTTGTTTCAGAAGAGCTTCGTTTTTTTGGGCCCGAAATTTTTCAACTGTCTTCCCACTGAAGTCAAAAATGTAGCTAGTATTGCTTCTTTTAAATCTAGATTAAGATTGTGGTTGATGAATCGTTCACCGGGAGAGATTGAGGATCTTTTTGGAATTTTAATCTGAACTTTATTCACTCGTTCTTCTTTTTTTTTGATACACCATTGGAAGGTGTAAGCTATGATTTAACAAAATCAGCTCCATGTTGTATGAGTGTGTGTGTGTGTGTGTGGTTTTAATTATTTATTATATTTACTATTTGGTATCATTCATGTTCATTGTCATTATTATTTTATTCCAATTATTTTCAGTTTATAATATCTCATGTGTGTACGCTAAGCGAATTCCCTATTTTATTTTCAATTGTGAGATATGCTCCTGTTTGCAGACAAAGTTCACTCTTTAGCAAACAGTATTGTATTATTTGACTGTACACTAAGCATTTTTGTTGAATTTAATATTTGATTATTGTTATTCTGTAATGTACTTGTCATAGAATAAAGATTTATTTATTATTTATTTATGATATTTTGGGTATCGCGGAAGTAAGAAGACACTCCGAAAAATGATTGAAAGAAGCAGTGGGTTCATCTTCTACCACTTTGGAGAAACTGTAGGGCATAAAGGTGTTGGATTTCTTGTTAGGAAGGATTTGAAGATGAAAATTGTGGAAAAAATTGTTTGAAGGAAAATATACTATACATTTACCAAGTGTATGCAACTACGTCAATGGCCGAGGAAGCAGAGATCGAGTCTTTCTACAGTTCACTTACTGCAGCTATAAACGAGGAAAGAAGAAATTGGAAGAATATATTATTGATTCTTGGTGACTTCAACAGCCAAGTGGGAAAACAAGAGGAAGGAGAGAGATTTATAGTTGGTGAATATGGCTATGGGACAAGGAACGAGGCAGGACAAAGGCTGGTGGATTTCTGTCAAGAACAAGGATTAAGAATAGTCAATACATTTTTTAAGAAGCGAGCCGGTAGGAAATGGACTTGGATTTCACCCAATCAATTGTATAAAAATGAAATTGATTATGTGCTGTCGGGACACAAGGGAATTGTAAAACAGTTCGAGATTACAGGGAGTCTGAATTTCGTTACGGATCACAGACTTATAACCATCGAGTTGGCAAAAGAATGCTTCAATAGGAGACCGAGGAATGAACAATAAATAGGGAGAAATATTTTCAAAGCAAATGAACAAAGACAGTTTGAAATAGAATTACAGAATTGGTGTGAACGATGAAGGTCTGAAGATCAGAATTGATGAAGGTCTGCAAGAAAGCTACAATAGATTGGAAACTATCATTAAAAACTTTTTTGTACCTGAAATCAATATAAAAGTGAGGAAAATATCTAATGAAACAAGAGAATTGATTTTAAAAACGGAAAGAATGAAAAAGAGAAAGAATGCAAAAGTATGCACTTTATTGATTCTTGGTGACTTCAACAGGCAAGTGGGTATCTTCTTGTGGTAAGAACAAAAGTATCCAAGAAAAAATTGAGTTTAATATGCTTTGTAAATTAACAAGATACAGTATTAGGAAGGATATTATGATATTTGAAGACAGACTGATAAAAAAGGTACTAGACAATAACGGATCATTGAAAAAATTAAGAAGACAGTTATTTGATGGCAGAGAATGGAAAGTTGGAGTGAAGGATAGACACGGCAAAATAGTGAGAGATAGGAAGGGTATAAGTAAAAATGTTACGGATTTCTTCAGAAATCTATATCGGGGGGGGGGGGGGGCATGTCTGAGGGCGCTGATGCTGTATTTGATCTGGCTGTTGAGCGGGGAGATGTACGACTAATTCAAGACAGCGACCTCAAGGCAGTGGTAAAGCCTTTGAAGAGTACCACTATGGCAGGAAACGATAGGATAACAAACGAGATGCTGAAAAAGGTGTGCTCTATCTCTTCAGAGACTGTACTCAGGTTGTTTAATAGAATAATCAATGAGCGGTCAGTACCATTGCAGTGGAAAACATCAGATATAGTCTTGTTGTTCAAAAAGGGTGATCAGTATGATATCAATAATTTTCGGCCTATAAGTATATCTTCTTGATTTGGAAAATTCTTCATGAAAATTCTGCAATATCGTTTACAACCAATCATGAATGAAAGCCAGCCGGTCGAACAGGCGGGATTTCGAAGTGGGTTCTCAACAGTCGACCATCTTCAAGCAGTCAGTCAGCTATTAGAAAAGTGTGAAGAATTCAATATAGGAGTTTACTTAGCCTTTATTGATTACAAAAAGGCTTTTGATAGTTTAAAACATTCATTCCTATTCGCGTCTCTTGAAATGATTCCAGCAGCCTTCTTGAATTTGATTAAGGACGTATATTGCAATAGTACAGCACGAGTAGTATCAGATCCACTGGGAGAAGTCTTCAGCGTGCAGAAAGGGGTAAGGCAGGGTGACCCGCTATCTCAGTCTCTCTTCAATGCCGCTTTACAAAAAAATTTCGAGAATCTAAAATGGGATAGGTATGGTTTACGTATCCAAGGAGAGTATCTGAGCCACTCACGTTTCGCTGACGACATTGTTCTGATTGCGAAATCCCCATTGGAACTGAAATATATGATACGCAGTCTGGCAGCAGAAAGTGAGAAAGCTGGCCCTATCATAAATCCAGGGAAAACCCATCTTATGACTAATAGGGAAAGAGTAGACATAGCATTGGATGGCTGTTTATTGAATTGGTCAGGAGAGATTATTTACCTGGGTCAACTGATTACGTTTACAGACAGAACGGATAAAGAAGTGAAACGTAGGTGTGGTATTGCATGGAGTAAGTTCTGGTCATTAAAATGTATACTCAAGAATAAAGAGATCAATATTGGGAAGAAGATAAAAATATTGAAATCCTGTCTCTTTCCCGCGCTTGTTTATGGATGCCAAACCTGGACTTTGAAGAAAGGAGTATTAAGAAAAATAGCATGAACTCAAATGGCAATGGAGAGGAGTGTACTAAACATCAGAAGATTGGATAGAATTAAAAACAAATCCCTAAAAGAAAAAAACAAAAGCGGAAGATTTGCTGAGGACAGTTAAGAACCTAAAGTGGAAGTGGGCCGGACATATTGCTAGATTGGAAGATGGCAGATGGACGAAGACTCTAACCGTGTGGAAGCCAAGCTGGAGGAAAAGGAAAATTGGAAGGCAACGACTTCGGTAGGAGGATGACATTGTGAAGGTGGCAGGTGATGAATGGACAATGCGCGCGAAATATAGAGATAGGTGGAGGACCCTGGGAGAGGCCTATATATAGAGGACCTGGTTTCCAAAAACGAACAATTAACAGAAAATATAAACATATTAATTTATATTGGATATTGTACATATTAAAAGATTCTATTTTATTTAGTTGGATCGATTTTGTAATCATCTTAGCGAAGTTGTATTTTTTGATTTCAATTCATTTTCGTTGTACAGTGTTGGGAACCAATAAAGGCTTCATTTATTATTATTATTAATGATTATGAATGATTGACAGAATCCAAGGGCAGGGCAGTGGACTGTGGATGATAGTTGTTATAAATACCTACAAATAAATCTTTGAATTCTGTGCATAAAAATACTGATAGCTTGAAGTGTGGTAAGTACGCCAATAAAAGACTAAATAAATCAACAAGATAAGATTTAATAATAATAAGATAATAATAGGCAGATGGCCACATACAAAAACAATTGTGTCAAATATTTTGGGATCAATAAAATAATAATAGGCAGATGGCCACATACAAGAACAATTGTGTCAAATATTTTAAGATCAATAAAATAATAATAGGCAGATGGCCACATACAAGAACAATTGTGTCAAATATTTTGGGATCAATAAAATAATAATAGGCAGATGGCCACATACAAGAACAATTGTGTAGATTAAGTTAAATGTCTTAAGTCTTCAAGTCCTTGAATCTTTAAATAATGATAGGCAGATGGCCGCATACAAAAACAATTAGTCAAATATCTTGGGAAAATTACAACATGTGAAATAATGTAGAGAAATATAAAAAAGAGAAGATGCGGCCAGGCAGACAGGCAATGACTCCGCAATACCAACAGGAACAGGACATCAGCAAGCGATGAAGTGATCTGGCCATGCGATGACAAGCATGGAAACGTCCACTACAGCAGGCGAATCCCCCAATGGAAATGTAGGCTGGAGCAAGTAGAATTCCAAACGAATAATCCGATCTTCAAGTTGTGGAGTTTTTGGATTGATTTCCAAACGGTAGAGATGATGCACTTGAAAGTTTGAGTTTCACGAGGTGAAGCCAATTGTAGAAAAAGCAATATGCAAGCAATCGATGAATAATTTAATCACAATTGAAGAATAGAACAAACGAATTAATTTGAAGAATAATTCACACTTTAAAAAAGTTCTGTAGGTCCGATGAATTCAGATGAAAAGTTTAGACCGGGCGCGAGATGCATACCCGATGACCTCCATGAAAAGACAAAGAGACGCTGCAAGCTACAATGAAAAGAGGCAAGATGCCAGATGTGTTAGAAACGTAGGCAAAGCGCTCGCAACCGAATGGTGAAAAAGTAACAAATATCTAAAAGGTAAGATGCCTAAAGACAAGATTAAATTCTAAAAAAATCGAAAGCACAAATATTAAAATTGCAACGGCAAACAATCCGACGAAAAAATACGAATAGAAGTATAGAAAACCAGCTGACTAGAGTAGCAACGTGAACCTTGACTGTGACGTCACTGGTCAGCGCAGACGCACAATGACGACATGATGTCTACGTAGTAGCGGAACTAGTAACAAGTGGAACCGTTCCAATAAATGCTTTGTCAGATTTTACAATGATTGACCAATCAAGAAAGATTTCTATTAGTAATGTAATTACTAAATAACATGTATAAGCTTAATATATGCTTTTTTATATAAAGGTGCGTACAAAGACCTTAAAGATGCAAAGAGACCTTAAAGACCAAAGAGACCTTATCTCTTTAAGGTCTTTGGGTACGTACAGATTCACACGCCGCGAACATAAGCAATTCACTTTTAATCAGCTGATGCCAAGATTTTTATAACTGTATCTTACCGTTTCTGTAAAAATACAGATATAGTCAGCTGATTAAAAGTGAATTGCTCATGTTCGCGTTGCGTATATCTGTACACAGCTTTATGTGTTGCTAATTCATCATTTTTTAAATTATTACAATTGCCGATATAGTATGTATCACTCACTTTTCATGAAAATAAATAAATATGAAATATTTCTCACTATGGGTTTCCTTCTTTCACAACTAAAAAGGGGGAAAATTGCTTAAATATTTAATTGAAACTTTTTGGCCCGGTTTCCGAGTTCGGGATTTAGGTAAGTTTTAAGGTGCGTACAGACTTTCGTTCCGCTCCAAGACTGAACGTCACTCCAGCAGAGCGATTGATGATCGACCGGCGAGCAACAATGGTTCGACCGGGGAACGCGAGAACATCTACCATCTTCCGTAACGTTCATGATCGGTGCGAGTAGAGAGCGGAGGCGGAGCGATTGCTGTGCGATGGTGGTACGTGGGCGGTACGAGGGGAGGAGCGTGCTCGGTGCGGGTTGGAAGCACGAGTATGTGTACGCAGCTCTAGACTTCAAACAGCTGGAGTCAGAAAATTGACTTTCCAAAACGGGGCGTAGTCGCAGTAAATAGTTGCAGCAAAATAAATCTTCATTTTCTCATTTCTATAATTGGAAACGTTTTTCCTTGACGAAATGAAACATTCCTAAATAATTCAAAATGGCTGAAAACTTTTCACTATTTTCTCTTTATTTTGTGTTCAATTTTCTATTTTTTCGAAATTTAATTAAAACGTGACTGACTATGACTACGACTACGCCCATAGCTACCTCTCAAGGTCCTGGTCTACAATATTACAACGTCGCAGTGTAGGTCTGGAATCTAATACATGATTGGTGAAAAAGATCAGCTGGATTTTTAAAAATCTTTCTCACCAATCATGTTTAGATTCTAGGCCTTCAATGCGACGTTGCAATATCGTAGGCCAGGGCCTTGTATTAGAGGTGGCTATGCCACGCCCCGTTTCGGAAAGCCAATTTTCTGACTCCAGCTGTTTAAAGTCTAGAACTTGGCTAAATTCCGAGCTCGGAAACCGGCCCTTTGTATTGTGTGAGTCACGTCAAAAAAAAGCCTTTTAATAAAAAAGCCTTACACATGTAGGTACGTGATAGAAAATTAGGGATTGACGCATTATCTCTTATGAACTAATGAACTGATTAACTTGTAATTTTACATCATGATTCTGAATTTATCGAGGATACTTATAGGTAGGCTATATTTTAATTCTTATGAATCAATCAAGTCCATTCAATAATTAAAACAAATTTAATGAATTGATGATTCAATTTTTCTCAACGATAAAAGCCCAACCAAACAGTGCTTTCTTAAAGTGAATCCATAGCGCTATTGTTAGCACGCGTTACTCATGAATGAGAGTTTGTGGGTTAGAGACCAATCAAACTTTTTCTTTTGTTAAAAATTTTCAACTGTAATGAAGATTATCCACGTAATTTTGACAAAATACTTACTGCCATGGCCATACATATCTAAGTAGATATTTAGCCGCACCAACAAAGCCCCTCCACCTCTCTCGATTCTCCGCGTTCTCCTCGGTTGCTCCAATTCTCTCCATATCGGCCTCCACTTAACTCCACTATTTCCGTCGTGGTCTTCCTCTCGGTCGTCGTCCTTTATTTATTATCTTATTTCTATTATTTATTCATTTTATTATTTTTTATTATCTTGTATCTTATTTATTATTTTGACAGAATAATAAATAATTATTCTATTTTTTATGTTTCCTGGACATGAGGAGACTGCATTATGTAACACAAAACTTTACCCAGTGTAAAGCACGGGATACGTGCAAGTAATAAATGAAATATTTTATTCCTATTCCGATTTAGACTTCTCTATTATTATAAATGTTCAATAGCCTACTCCAACAACTGTAACCTCTACTTTCGATGTTGCAGTGTTTTTCTGGTTTCAAATTTTTCTATTCTCCCCTTTCCAGGTTGGACCTACAGCTATGCAAATCACCTCATCGGAAAAAACCAAAGTGCTTTCACATTCTGTGCTGCTCAACGACATCTACTATGCATCGGAAATCGAAGAAGTTTGCCTAGTTGACGACAACCAATTCACTTTGACTATAGCCAACGAATCCGGGCCTCTCTCATTCATTCACAACGACTGTGACTGTATTGTCCAAGCTATCATTCACATACGAAATCGATGGGAACTATCTCAACCAGTAAGTAACTAAAACATAAATTAAAAATCTTTAAATCATTATTCCTGGACCAAATATCAAGTGAAGAAGCAGTGTGTGATATCATAACAATTAGTGAATTTTGTGAATTTAAAGTTTGTTTCATGTTTTTACGAAAGTTTTACTATCAATCTATCCAAAATTTAGATTGTTTGTTTCATTCTAATCTATATTCTCAGATTGTGATTTGGTGTAGAAAATTGAAATGGACATAATAACCTATGTATAATAATTGGACAATTTGAAACTAAATTAGGAAATTGAAAAAGTTTTGGGCAATAGCCTGTTTTTTGTTTTTCGATCATTGTATTGTTTGTGCTAACCTAATAAATAAATAACCTCAACCTTTGGATATCATTAACAAAATTATTTATTATATTTATCAAACTTTTTGGAGAGAAATAGTACAGGCTCAGCCTAGTTTTTTCTCCAATGTCATAATTATATTATGATTGTAGTATTTTGTACAATGAATGAATAAATATATATTCTTGAAATCTCATAAAAGTTTCAGAGAATTGAGTCATAATGGGGAAATTTTAAACGAGTTTGTTTACATTTTTTGAATAGGAATTGATATTGTGGAATCTCTCCATAATTGAAAAAACACAGTTATATTTTTGTCACATCCATATTCATTATGTTTTTACATAGAATTGAAGTTTCTCATGTACAAATCTAAATCTAATCTGTGGACCTAACAAGAATAAAACTTTTTTCAAATTGTGTAAATTATTGTGTGGATTTGTTCTGCAATTTATGATTATCGATTTGTACAAATTGTTATGTTTTCAAGCAGATAAAGTGATTAAAGTCATTGTGTAGGTATATTATGTATTGGTGCTTGCATATCTTACGATTTTTTTGTAGAATAATGTATGTAATTTGAATTCTAGATCCACTGATACACGAAAAGTCATGTTGATCATGCTTAGTTGTATACATGTCTGTAACCCAAAAAAATTCAAGAAATAATAACCTTGAAGGAGATAAAAAAAATTTGCATTGTCATACTATGAGCTTTTGAGTTATTTTTGTATTTTTTATAAACTTGTTGAAATTGAAAATTATGATAAGTATGCCTATATTATAATAGAGTATATCCGTAGTTTTTCAAGTGAAATTCTTTGGTGTAATACTGAAAATAACCCCACTTCTTGGAATTTTTAAAAATAAATCTATGGATAGAAATTTTGAGCTAGCGTCTGCTTTTTCATTCCAATGCTTGTGATTCAATTAAAAAGAATGAATTTAAAAAGGTAAAATGAGAAAATACAGTATTGGAACAGACCAAAGAATGAGAAATTTGTTTTCTCATATTGTTTTGAATAATTGATAACCAAACAAAGCTCTATTTGTGTGAAAATGATATTAATTGTATTTGTTTGAAATACATTTCATCTTTCATTTACCACATACTTTTGAAATGATAATTGATTACTTATGTGCTATCTTCAAGGAACCATTCCTATATGGAATGAAATTAATCTGTGAATCACCATATATTGAAATATTGACTATTTTCTGTTTTCTTCAAGGAATCAGTGACTGTGCACAAAAAGATTCGACCCAAGGACGTACCTGGAACTTTGCTCAACATGGCGCTACTGAACCTTGGGTCCTCCGACCCAAATTTGAGGACAGCTGCTTATAATCAGCTCTGCGCTTTGACACAATTCTTCGATCTCCGAATCGAAGGACAACTGCTCGAAACATCTGGTTAGTTATGAAGTCTTCAAGTTTAGAGTCTATGTGCCTCTGTGTTAGAGGTACATCTTTATTAAATAACAGATGCATCATTTATCTCTCGGTATAGTTGAGTCAATTTTCACTAATCCTGCTATTTTTCAGTGAATATTTTGATAACTTGTTCCTATTTGTTTAATAATTAGTTAACTCGATATAAACTCGAGGTGTAGTTTCTCTATATTCAATGTCTTAAATACTCTAGTCTCTAGATTCAATGGCCTCTAACTTCTGTGATTCTGTGATCTCTGAATACTTATTAGGCCTATAATGCAAAAATATATTGATAGCCGAGTACATTCTCTACCTAAAATATAATAACATTTTTATAAGATTGTGTAAATTTTTCAATATTCATAAACCTTTGACTGACTTGAGTAGAATCAAATCTTATCACGCCTACACGCTCACTCTAAAAAAATCTTATAATATTCATCTTCTCCACAGGATTGTGTATACCGTCCAATAACACAATTTTCATCAAGTCTGTGAGTGAGAAACTCGCTACTAACGAGCCTCATCTGACCTTGGAATTCTTGGAAGAATGTATTGGAGGTTTTCGTATGTCAACAATTGAATTGAAGCATTTATGCTTGGAATATATGACTCCCTGGCTTCCCAACTTAGTCAAGTGAGTACTTCAAATCTTATATTAATCCTTTGACTTTCTAATGTGAAAATCAAGATTGTTCACTGTTGTGTTTCTTTATTGAACTGATTAACAAAGACATTCTATTTGAGTGGATTGTATACTCTCAAGTAACAAATATTTTCGTTAATTTTTTACTTGATGAGAACTTAAAAAACAGTTGTTAGGTCATGTTAGAGGCCCTGAAATTGATCAGGTGCCACCTGAAAACTCTGACACCAGACCTGAGCCAGCCAGGTCACTAGATAATATTATTATTAGGTACCTTGATTTTCTCAAGAAGAATTGAAGCTATGATTGCTTCTGTGTTTTCTACAGGTTTTGTAAGCCATCGGATGACAATAAACGGCAACAAAAAGCTGAGAAAGTTGGCCAAATTCTAGAAAAACTGATCACTCTGACGGTTGAAGAGGTTGAGATGTATCCATCCATTCAAGCTAAAATATGGGGTTCCATTGGTCAGGTAAATTATTTTCCATATCATAACTCATTCTCATCTTTGAGTTATCATATTTCAACTTCAACTAGTACCATGGTTACTTATTTTAATTATAATTATGATTGTATTAGGTTAAAATTGATACGTGTGTCCAAAAGTGAAACATGGAGTTGCGTACAGACTGATGCGCCATGAACACACGCATTTCACTTTTCATCAGTTGATGCTATGCTTATTATTTATGTATTTGTACAGAAACAGTTCGATACGGATATAATAAGCACAGCATCAACCGACGAAAAGTGAAATAAACGTGTTCGTGGCTCATAAGTCTGCACGCACCTTTAGATTGAAAAGATCACACTTTCTTCAATTTCAGAGTATACTGGAGGGCCACAGTAGATTTTTTTCCGAACTTTTAAAGGATGATACAAAAAGCATTGACTGAATTGGAATATGGGGATCGATTGTATTGAATAATTTTATATTAACAATATCAATTATCCATTCTAAAAGTGAGTTTCTGTGGAGATTCATAATATATTGAGGAGCTGTCGTAAGTGAATGCACAAATGAGTGACCACTCATTTAATTCTTCGTAGAATCTAGTATTCCTCCACCAACTATTTGAAGTCTTACTTTACTCTGGACTACAATAATAATTCCTAATTTGAATGAATAACTCAAGTCTTATTTCACACTCTGGACTAAAATAATAAAGTACTATCAATTCATAAAAAGTAGCCTCATTTGAATGAATAACAAAGACAACACCGCGGTAGATACGCCAGAAATATTGTAAGAGAAGATCGTGTACACAGTATTTCGTATGTTTTGAAGACAATATGAAGAGTATTGTGAAATTGTATGTGATTTGTTGCAGGTTCCTGATTTGGTCTTACACTGTAGCCTGGTGCAAAAACTACCAATGTCATTTTTTTCAAAAATGAGTTTAATACACTAATACATCACTAATATCGATTATTTTCAGTTCCAGAAGTGCCAATGTCCTATCTAAAAGCATTAAAAAGTTATAGAATGTATACTACCAATGTCATGATTTAGTTACACTCTCAGTGTGCGAAAACTACCAATTAGGACTTATGTTTTTAGATTGTCATTCATATTCCGTGCCAAAACTACTAATGTCGACTTCTGCACTTCTAGCACTCGCAATTCCGTATCGAAATGCCGTAGTTCGAAAATACCAGGTGAACTTTCAAGCTGATTTGTGAGAAAGTTGATATTTTGACATAGGTAGATCTTGCACCAAGCCACAGCGTTTGTTATAAAGAAGAAGAAGAAGAAGAAATCTTTATTAGTCATAAGGGCCATAACCTATACAAAGAGTTGCACACGAACATCAATAACAAGTACATAAATTACAAAAAACAGAGCTGACTAGAAAGAAAAATTGATAATCACAGAAGCACAATTTGCAACATCAACACAATAAAGACTAGGTATAACAAACAGAATAAATGATCCAGGATCAATAGCATCATCAGATAACGATACTACTTGTACACTAAAAATGGCACATTGCAAATTCATCATTGCACACCACAGCATATCCTCTTCTATTTATTGATTCCACAGTGTATGAATAAATATCTAATATTTTTGCCTTGAGAGATTTGAAAGTAAAACTATAATCTTATCTCTATCGTCCACAGTATTATATACATACGTCGCAATGTACCGTTCTCTTACATCCTGATATACTCCACAGCTCAATAGAAAATGGCTCAAAGACTCATTCTGAGTGTTGCAAGATGGGCAGGCTTTATTAATGTCAAGTAAATATCTTCTACTACCAAAGTTGAGTATAGTTCCCAGCGTTTGTTATAAAGACAATATGAAATGCAATGTGGAATTTTGTGATTTCTTGTAGGTTTATAAGTTGTTTTCACAGTATTTCTTTTGTTTTGAAGGCAATATGAAATGCAATGTGAAATTCTGCGATCTCTTGTAGGTTTATGAGTTGTTTCCACATTATTTTGTATGTTTTAAAGACAATATGAAGAGTATTGTGAAATCGTATGTGATTTGTTGTAGGTTCCTGAGTTGATCGATATGGTGTTGGATTGCTTCATCAAGAGATCGACAGAAGGCGGTGTCGGTTCGCAAGTTGTTGAGATAATGGCCGACACGGCTGTTGCTTTGGCATCCGCCAATGTTCAACTGGTTGCCAAAAAAATAATTGGTAGATTGTGTAGGGTAAGTTTACTTCATCAAATCTAACAATATACCTTCTAAACTAATTTGAAATATTTGCCTTTTTGTTTGTAAGGTTTCCTCACCTAATCTGATATACAGAGTGAGGCATATGGCAACAGATTAATATTTCTTTTACAAGGATAATCCATTGGTGATTCTATTTGAATTGAATGTCGTGGATGTCGAATCTACTTTTCTGTCGCTTCAAAATTGCAGATAATTTTCTTTTTTTAGTATATTTTATTCAAATCAAATCAAACATATAAAAGAAAAGCTATTCATTATTCGATTATATTCTATTCAAGTATTGTATTGCATTCTATTCTATTTTATTCTATTCTGGTTCATTCTATTCTATTCTGTTCTATTCCCCACCCAACATTTATTACTTCTACTATTTGCAGCTCTAGTACATGGGTTTCCCCATAGTTAAGAAGGTTAATTTACAAAAAAATAGATTTTCTCTATATCTGCAGTAAATTTAATATGGTGTATTATTTTAAATATTATGTACACTTAATAATGTGATTGCTCTATTGTATTTGAAGGAAATGAAAGCTATTCATTATTCGATTATATTCTATTCAAGTATTGTATTGCATTCTATTCTATTTTATTCTAAGCTAAGCTATGCTATTCTACTCCACTCTACTCTATTCTATTCTACTCTACTCTACTTTATTCTTCTCTAATCTATTATTATTTTATCTATTAATCTATTATTATTTTATTATTAATATACTCTTTTCTGTTAATTGATTTAACTCTGAACGATTTATCATTTCTATGATTTGGTTTTTACTTATTGATATTTTTAGTCTTAATTTTTCACGCTTAGACATAGGTAATATATCGTTTGAATTTTCAACATTCTTCATCTACGGTTGAGTGGTGAAGGGAAAGGTAACCTCGATACCCTTTCTGAGAATGGACTTCTTAGGTCCAAACTTCACTGTTTCATGTGAAAACATTACAGTAGTACCTTAACTTTCGCATATTTCATAATTTTTCTAGCTCAATATTATTGTAGATCTCTCTAGTTTAATATGATTCACCATGCTATTTTACTGCTACTGGTATTCATTCATAACGCTAGAACGTAAGTTGAATTTTGTTTTGTTAAGCACATGAATAAAGGAATCTGAATCTGAATATACTTTATTCTATTCTACTAATATTCACTAAAGTGAAAGTGTTATTATAATCTAGAACATTTGGACTGTTGTATAAATTAGAATTGGAACCGATTTGGGCTTCAGCCTGTGGAAATTGTCTGAATGATCGAATAATTCTGAATAAATAGGTATTGTTGTTTGTTGTGGTTTGCCAGGTGCTGGACAAGACAGGAGCGTCGCCGACGCCCCTGCTGGAGCAACACGTGTTGTGGGATGACATCGCCATCCTGGCCCGCTACCTGCTCATGTTGTCGTTCAACAACTGCCTGGATGTGGTGCGTCATCTGCCCTACCTCTTCCACGCGGTCACCTTCCTCGTCTGCTCCGGCTCACTGAGCATGCGCGCCTCCACGCATGGACTCGCCATCAACGTCATCCACTCGCTCTGTACCTGCACCAAACCGTCCTTTGAAAGTGAGTGTCATTTCGCCACAAACTCAATTGTCAATAATTATTGTTCAAGGCACAATAAACAATAATTGCCCACCCCTTTATTGCC
The DNA here is from genome assembly GCF_014356525.2 of Nilaparvata lugens. NCBI lineage: Eukaryota > Metazoa > Arthropoda > Insecta > Hemiptera > Delphacidae > Nilaparvata > Nilaparvata lugens. The sequence goes on along the minus strand of NC_052507.1, from coordinate 67,538,722 downwards.
CACTGCTAACATATATATGTTACATATCACATCAATATTGAATGTTTAAGGAGGCAGTTGATCTACTAAAATAATAAACCTTATTCCGGACCACTCTCTCAAAGACAGGGCCGGTTTCCGAGCTCGGGATTTAGGTAAGTTCTAGAATTTAAACAGCTGGATTCAGAAAATTGGCTTTCTAAAATTGAGCGTAGTCGCAGTAAGTAGTTGCAAAAAAAGCAAAACTTTATTTTCTCATCTCTATAATTGGAAACGCTTTTCCTTGACGAAATTAAACATTCCTAAATAATTCAAAATAACTACTGAAACTTTACTCCATCTCATTTTGTGTTCAAATTTCTAGTTTTTCGAAATTTAATTTTAACGTGACTTCGACTATGACCACGACTACGCCCCGTTTCTGAAAGCCAATTTTCTGGCTCCAGCTGTTTAAAGTCTAGAACTTGGCCAAATCCCAAGCTCGGAAACCGGCCCTTAGAGCTGTTGTATCAGTGCGGTCTGCGGTGGCCTATTCAGATAATATGTGTTATCACACTTTGATACTGTTAAGGAGGGTTCGAATCCCGCCATAACTATGAATTTTAGATCATCTCATCATATTTCATACTTCACATAATCTACATCATAATAGCTATTTATGTATTAAGAGCGTAATGCGCGACTTTATCGCTCGCGCAAAACAGTTATAACGCGACGCGAAGCGGAGCGTAATAATTTTGCAAGAGCGATAAAGAAGCATTACGCGCGAATTACATACAAAATTTTTTCTACAACTGCCCAAACCTGTTAAATTACTTATATCGGCGGAGTTACAATTACCGACTTTTTAGGTTAAGATCTGGCCTTTTGGCGAGCTGTTTACCATCAGCTGATTGGCGAGCGTGAAGAAACTCTTCTGCGCATGCGCAAATGATTTGCGAGCGTAAAGAAAATTTACTGCGCATGCGCGGATGGTTAGCGAGCGAAAAAGTAGATTCTCCTCAGAAATAAGCTGTTTTACGAGGAGAATTGAGTATGTAAATTCTTTTTTTACGCGCAGTTGTAGAAAAATTATATTATCTACTAGTTACGGATACTTCACATAATCTACATAATAAATTATATTATGTACTAGTCACGGAATCAATTCAATCAAAATAGTTCAATTTTCTAGTTTTTCAAAATTTAATTTTAACGTGACTTTGACTATGACTACGACTACGCCCCGTTTCGGAAAGCCAATTTTCTGACTAGCTTTTTAAAGTCTAGAACTTAGCTAAATCCCGAGCTCGGAAACCAGCTCTGAAATTAGTAGAAAAATGAAACTAGATTTTGTATTAATGATTTGAAGTATTTCAAGTGATTTTGTATTTTGTATTTTTGTATTTTGGCAAATAAAGATATAAAAAAAACTTTTCGCCACACTTGGATGTAATGAGCTGGTTTACGTGCGTCATATGGAGGCCGAAAGTGATTGTTTTCCGACCAGGCCGGTAAAACTTTACAGCCCTAGGGCTGTAAAATGACCTTGAATAACAGCTGATCGTGTCCGATCTCACAAAAATCATGGAGAGATAATCTCATAATGACTGTAATAATCTATATAATTATGTATCGTGAATCGCGGTATTATGTCTATAATAATATATTTTATAAATTACTGTTTCATAATTTAATATTATTATTGTGTTTTTGATATCAAACAATAGAATACGATGATATATCCATAGCCTCAACAATATAATGTTGGCTACATTGTCCATTGTCAGAAAGGTACGTATCGCAAGTCTTTAAAAGTGAAGAATCGAATTTGAAATCAAAGTACAATAATTGTATCGATATTTAAAAGTGAGGTAGAGTAATAATTGTTTCTTTTTTATTATCGAATTCCACTTCTTAATGCAATACAATCAACAATAATAATAGGAAAATACAGCAGAGATCTAAAGTTTAAGGTAAGCCTACTGGTGAAACTCAGCCTTGACTAAAAAATTCCTAGTAATTTTTCCGTAATTCATTATTAAAACTTTTAGATAATTTTTCTTCAATATCAAACCATATAGAGAAAACATTAGGCCCACTCAAGATTGAATCTTCGAATGTTTTCTCTATGATTTAACTATTTTCAGAGCAATATTTTGTTGTGAAAATGCCGGCAAACCGGCTTAAAGTTTGCCGCTATAGGCTACACTATATAGTAGCCTACATACGTTACCTGACTTACAGGCCAGTTCAAAAGGAGCAATGGCCGAGAGTGTAAAGGCGTGTACTCAAAAGCTCTAAGCTCAGTGAATTACAAACATGATCTAGGTTCGAACCTCGGTCAGTGACATTTTTTTTGTCGATGAATTTCGACTTTTATTAGCTATTTTTTATATTAGTTACCGTAATTTAAATTTCAATCAATTTTTTAGATATATTTTGAGACAAAACTGTGAAATATGCAATTATATTAATTTTTTAATCACATTATTTCACAATAGTAATGAAAATTCTATTCATCCATCTATCCATGAGATATTGCACCAGGCGCAAAGCGCGAGCTATAAAAATTCAAACAATTATTCGAAATATTAATAGTATAAAAATATTGTCACTATTGTAAATCATTAATTAGTAATATTGAAATTAATTGACAGTGAAAGTTGTCATAACCAAGATTCAAACTATCAAAATAGGCTGTTTGAATTTTATTTATTTTTTAATTTCTCATATATTGGGAAGTTTTTTTTTGGTGTGGCGAAAAATAGCGTTCGCACCATGGGCAAAAATGTATTTCCGGCTCTCAATCTTTTCTAGTCCTCGGCCTACGGCCTCGGACTTAAAAACCGATTTCGAGCCGGAAATATCTCATTTTCGGCCCTAGGTGCGAAATATACTATTACCCACAGTAACTTTTCATCCATATCGTGGCATGAGGCTAAAGATTTCTGCTCAAACTTTTGAATACAAAATCATTCCCTTAACCTATATTTTTTAGAAGTGGGCTCGCAACTAGATATAAAAAAACTTGACCCCTAGTAACTTCTCATCTATATCGAGGCTTGAGGCTAAAGATTTCTGCTCAAACTATTGAATACAATGTCATTTCCTTGACCTATATTTTTTAGAAGTGGGCTCGCTCTCAATTTTTTTTGTCTTTTTCTCTTTTTTCCTCTCTCATCCTTTCCTTTTTCACTTTTCGTTCATTACTTTTAATAAACCCCTAAACCAGCCTATCACTGCTTTATGACTAGCTTTTCCAAATAAAATGTAACATCCGATGATAGCTCTGTTAAGCTAATTTATAGTCAAATTTATTTATTTGAATAAATAAATCAAGTAAATTTTTAGAACAAGTACAATAATGTGAAAGAATACAAAAGTGAATGTGAAAGTAATACAGATGCAATATAATGTAAAGGCACACATTCAATTAAGCAAAGCAATATAGCAATCAAATCAATAGTAAAAAATATAATAGAAATACAAGTTTTATTCAAAGTCATGTATCCGTTTCTCGAATATTTCACATTACTAAAATTATATTTATTTGATGTATGTGTGAAAAATAACTTGTACAGTGACATTCAAATACATGCTTTCGTTATTCGAATATTTCACATGACATTAATTCGATTTATGTGTGGAATTTCAGATGAGACTAAGCAAGTGATGCGTCTCAGTCTTGATGCATTTTCGTTGACCAAGTATTATAACCTTTTCGGCATCAGCAAAGTGAAATCGGCTGCAGTCACCGCTTTCCGATCAAGCTACCGGCATCCCAATGATCGGTTGTAAGTGTCAACTTCAAATCATAAATATTTATAAAATATAGTGAGCAGTAGACTATATTTATAGGAAACATTCTATTGAAATAGGAAAATATGGTAAATGGAAACTCACATCATTCTATATCAGTGCAAACGTCTAAATTCTTCTTAAAATAACAATTTTGTGTTATGAAATGTTTCGAAAACCAAATTATCAGAACAGTATGTTGAAGCTAAACTTTTTCCATCTGTTTTCCATTTCAGGCTCGGATCTGAGCGCTATTTCAGTGCCATTTCTGCAGATAGGGAAATATTGTCATTGTCTTCTCTAGAACTCATAACAGATGCTCTTCTGGAAATAATGGAGGTAAGATATCACGCTTATAATTATGATTCATTCAATTTTAAGTTCATCTTCAGTACCCGCAACACAGAACAGCAAGCTTAGAGAAAGGGCCACATTATAGCGGATTAAGAGCTTATAACTCTCTTCCTATTGAAATTAAATTTATTGAGAGCCCAAAAAGGTTTAAAATGCAATAAAAGCTAAATTGATCGATGCATCTCCGTACAGTGTAGAGGAAAGCTTCAACTATTGGCGCGTGTAGGTATTTTTTTGCTAGCATATATATTTTCAACTGCTTTGTATGTTCTGATTTTCTTCTTTTTTTCTTTATTTTATGATTACTTTTTTGAGTACTGTACTCAATACTTTTTGACGTGTCATATACTACCAAGCTTTGCTTGATTATGTAGTGTTACATGACGAAAATTAAACTAAACTAAACTAAGATAATTCGTTTATTCATACATTCATGGATACAATATCATTCTTGACTCATAGTAATAGGATATGTTGATAGGATTGATATTTGTGTAAACGATTCTAAGGAAAAAGAGATGGTACTTATTGCAGTCAGGAAGCAGTTGTTTCAGCTGCACTTCAATTTTTCAAATATTCAACAAGTGATAAAGTTTTTTAAAAAGTTTTCAAATGATAATTGTATTTCCTTATTTCGCTGTCAATCGAATTAGGAAATTCAACCTACAAATGATCACAATCACATAGAAGAAAGATTGCCATTTTCAAATGTAAATAAAATGAAGTATAAATCATTAAATTATCAATAGATAAACATAAACATAAACTAGTACTTATAAAAACACTCAACTCACATGGGTTATTTTTAACAAATTAATAAAAACAAAATAAGAATCTTGCAGTCCCCTTTATTTTTTTAATTTTTTTTGAATAAAGGGTATTAAAAGATTTTTATTTTTTTATTAACTATTATTTATTTATTCAATGTTGTTGAAAATGGCTCTCACGAGTCAAAACACTCGAAACATGTTATGCATTGATAAAATATAAAAGGGTTTATAATTTTGTTTCAATAATTTGAGGTATAATCTTAACAAATGTTGTACTATTCTTGTGGATAATTTCATGAATATCACATGAGACACACTAAATGATGTTCATTTCATAATTTGAAGTGAGGAATATGTTGTAATTTTGTACGTGTTTTGTCTTTTGCAGGCATGCATGCGTGATATACCAGACTGTGATTGGCTGCAGACATGGACTGCTCTTGCAAAGAATTTTGCATTCTGCTACAACCCCGCCCTCCAACCACGTGCATTGATAGTTCTAGGATGTATTTGTAAGTTCGATTTGTCATTAATTCTTCCCCAACTTTAGATATTTCACGCGTAGTTACTTTAACATTCTAGATTCTATCTAAACAAAGATTCGATCTACGCAAGATTAGAGATGGTACATTTCATTTCATCTGAATACATTAAGCTTATATGCAGAAATTTCTGAGATTTTTTATCCTATCCAAGGGATACTTACTACTTGGTCCTGCAGTGTATTGTGAAGTTTTTCTCAATCTCCAAGTGTCTTTGCCAATCTCTATTATTCTGCACCCTTCAACTTCATATCTTATTTCTCATTATGTGATTATCTTTTCACATGTTATCACCTTCTCGTCATAAGTTATATCTTCTCACTTTCTTTTGTATTCTTGAAAAATATTTTCTTTATGACTTCTTGAACAGTCTTGTACTTACAATCCTCTTAAACCTGAGTCCCTTATCCACTTAGGGCCGGTTTCCGAGCTCGGGATTTAGCTAAATTATAGACTTTAACTGGCTTTAAACTCTGGAGTCAGAAAATTGGATTTCCGAGTCAGAGCGTTAACTTAGTTGAGGACTTAAATAGACTCTGGAGTTTAGAGATCATGTTAGACCCTGGAGTTTATAATTTCGCTTTCTGAGTGAAGGGCTTATAAGTCCAGGACTTTAATTAGATTCTCGCCTCTTTCCGAGTCAAGGATTTATCAAAAATCGTCAAGTCCAGGACTTGAAACAGCGTGATTTCAAACCCTCGACTGGGGTAGGGTTTAAATTCAAGTTCTAGACTTAACTGAGCAAACACAATTCAGTTATTGTTTTGGAGTAGATAAAAAGCCAAATAGATGTCATGGAATACCTAAATTATTTGGATTAGTCCATCTAAATTCATAATTTATAGTTTGGAAGTTCATTTTGGAATAAAATTGTATCAGAATTATGCGTAAAAAACTAACCTCATTTTACGACTGTGACATAACCTAAAAATGTTCAAGCAAAATAATACAAGGATTGCATGGAATTTATATTCCAATTTGAATGTTATTAATCAATGTCATACTCAACATATCAATAATAAATTATTACTCCAGTTTTTTTTCAAAACAAATACGTTTTCAAACTCAATAGCCTAATGAAATTTTTATTCCGAAATCACTGGTTAGGATCAATGATCAATAATAGCATAACGTAAAATGAAATGTTTATTCATTCACCTTTCAAAGGTTTTGCTTTGAATAGGCCTACAAAGAAATCGAAACGTATTTTCACAAAATAGTTGGGAGAGCATGCTCATTTGAATTGTCCTGCTGTAATCAGCTGTTTCCGTTTTGCTATAATGCCAACAATACAACAGCAAAATATTGTGAATTTCCCTCATGTGTACTGCGTTAAAGACCTGGACTCAAATACGTCGAGAACTTGAAAGACTCCGGAGTTTAGAAGATAAAATCTTGACTCAGAAAGTCAATTTAGACCAGAGAGCTTATTTTAGTCCTTGACTCTATAAGTCCAGAACTTATAGATCCCGTGCTCGGAAACCGGCCCTAAATGAATCTTACAATGGTACAATTTTCCAAGCATTTTTCTATCTCACCGTTATCACGTCTTTGCCATCCACGAAAACCCCTACTGGTCTCAAAATGTATGGGTTGATTTCTCTTCATGCAATTTCCAATATATACAGCATCACTGTATAATAATTATCCCAAACATCCAATGAAACAATCTAGCAGTTGCTTAGCTACAATTTCTAATAAAATCTTCCATTTTCAGAGATATTATGAGATGTATCATTATTATTAACCTATTTTGGAAATTTTAAACGTTCAAGAGCTCAGTACAATTTAGAACAATAAAATTACAAATTTTGATATACAAATTAACTACATATCATAGATCTACATATCTACATCTATCTATCATATCTACAATATAGATATGGCCTAGTTCAGAACTGGCCCACTCCCAAATTTTATAAACAGTAAAATTTAAAAAACGATAAGTTATATTTTAGGTTAAAGAGTTTGGTAGTCTGGAAATCAGCACGCTGATAATTATTGATAATATATATTTCAGTTTTGCTCTTTTATTACTCCTAATTTTGACCCAGGACATGATTTTCTAACTCATCATCACCACATTCACGTAAATCAAGAGTGATAATGCATTGAAAATAATAAATTATTGTTGATGAAATTAAAAAAATCATTTATGGTTTACTAGAGTTTTGTTTTATATTAATCTTATGTATTTTTTTCAGGTAAAAGTGTAACCGATCATGATATCAAACAAATCTTGAGAATACTCGTGAAAGCTCTGGAAAGTTTCAATGATATAGTGCTTTTGGAAGCTTTGGTGATGTGTCTGACAAGGCTGCAACCCCTACTCAGATCGGTCAGTATACTACTTTTTACTCGAAAAATCACAAAACTATAATGTAGCTCATCGTTTTAAAATAAGTAATCACAGTGTGGTGAACAGCCTAGCTATTTTTACTTTCCTTGCCCTATTACCATAGGTAAGGAAAGTATTGCTTTCCGAAAAAAAAATCAGGTACCCCAATTCCTGAATTTATAATATACGTTTCAAGGTCCCCTGAGTCCAAAAAAGTGGTTTTTGGGTATTGGTCTGTGTGTGTGTGTGTGTGTGTGTGTGTGTGTGTGTGTGTGTGTGTGTGTGTGTGTGTGTGTGTATGAGTGTATGTGCGTCTGTGTACACGATATCTCATCTCCCAATCAACGGAATGACTTGAAATTTGGAACTTGAGGTCCTTACAATATAAGGATCCGACACGAACAATTTCGATCAAATGCAATCCAAGATGGCGGCTAAAATGGCGAAAATGTTGTCAAAAACAGGGTTTTTCGCGGTTTTCTCGGAAACGGCTCCAACGATCTTGATCAAATTTATATCTAGAATAGTCATTGATAAGCTCTATCAACTGCCACAAGTCCCATATCTGTAAAAAATTCAGGAGCTCCGTCTCATCTATGCAAAGTTTGATTTTAGATTCCCATTTATCAGGCTTCAGATACAATTTAAACAAAAAGTTTTGAGTGGAAAAGATTGAGCATGAGAATCTGTACAATTGATGTTCAGTAACATTTTCACCTAGAATTGAAAATAAGCTTGAAATTCGAGAAAATGTGATTATCCAATTGCAAACTGTTGGCAACTGTTGATTCTATTATATGATTCACTATGAAGAGATAGCAGACCTCGTATGTTCCCAGCGTTATTGTCCTGTCACCAGCTGACTCAGATCTTTGTTTTTAAGTAGACTTGAGATGTGAACACTAGCGTCAGGTGATCGATTTTCATAACGGCAAGGAAATTATGTGAGTGCGCCACACCAGATTTTTTTCACTTGAAAATTATAATACAGCTCATTATTTCAAAATAAGTACATACAGTTCGGTGAGTAGCCTATTGTTTACTTGAAAAATTACAAAAATATAATGAAGCTTATCATTTTGGAATATTCACACACACTTGACTCCCTGCTTGATTATTTTGTATCCTACTTCAAAATCAATGTAGCTAAATATACTTATGAGATGCTCTGCCTGGTTCTACCTGCTATCGGCACTAGTGGATCAAGTTATGTCTCATAGGCAATTTCTTATTTATAGTAAAGGTAGCCACTAAAGACAGGACAAATGTGTCGAGCATGTATGAACGGATATGTCTTCGAACGAGAAAGATATTTACGCAAAAGGCTTCGAACGAAAAACAGCTGTTTTACAGTAGCTTTTAAAATAAAATAAACAACCAGTAACAACTAAAAAATTACACTTTATAATGATGCAATAGTTATTTGTGCAACTAGTGCGCAAAGTGACAGTTTGCTGCACCGAAAGAAACGTTTACGCCCGAGCCGTAGGCGAGGGCGGAATGGCTTCTTGAGTGCAGCAGAGGAACTTTGCTCACGTATTTCACATTAAACTTTTCCTACAGTTACCATTGATTATGAGAAGTGGCTGATTAAATGATTATGGGTAAAATGATGGCTGAAATCCATCAAATGTTTGTGTGTGTGATGCTGTTATTAATAACAACCTTAATTAATTTAAAAATTAATAATCCAATTGAAGTTGAAATTCTCAGCCAAAGTTCTCATTTTTATTCATTCAAGAATCAGAAAAAATACAGATAGAGCAAAAAATTCGCATTCAAAATACACGCCAACAAGATGGCTGAACCGACAAGCGCGCGACCTAGCGGGAAGAATCGTACCTAAGTTTGTTTCATCCAGCTACTGAAACAGGATTCAGAAATTTAGACTTTTGCTCAAATCACTGAGAAAAATGCTCAAAGTAAACTGAAAAATATTTATAAAAATAACATAGACAACAGAGAATATATTTTATTGTAGTATTGTTATGTTTTTTATTATTTTTATTTATATGAACATCGAATGGTAATCATTTAACCTCAAAATTCGAATTTTATAATGTATATTTGCTACTTTTCTCATTTCTTGCAGTTGAAATAATAATTATCAATAGGAAAGAACTATTATTTATTATTAAATGATGAGAATTCGTAAATGATGATTATTTAATTATGATTTAGATGAACATTATTCTTGTTTTGGATTTATAGATTGGGATTTTATCATAAATGTAGGGTAGCCATTGAAATGATTCTTATCTAAATCTAACCACAGTCATTGTTACCAACTTAATTTTTTTTCGTGCACTAATCCCCCATATAACCCACCAACTATTTTGAGTTGCCATGTTGCAAATCTGGAGTGCAGAAAAAACATTTTCCCGCACTAGAGCGGAAAAGTGAATCTTTGGGTATTGTAATCAGTACAGGAACAGCAACTTTCCGAGGTAGCTGTAGGAAAAAAATAATTTAACCTCAAATAGAGCAGCGAAGAAGAAAAATTAACATTAGAAAATTTAAAATTTAAAACAACGTATATGACAAACATGTGTGTTCACACATGTTCAACACACTCGATGTCCTGTCGTTAGTGGCCACCCTGAACAAATTCAAATATTTATTGCTATGCTCCACTCCTTTGGATGTACCTTACTGTTTGATTTGCTCTTCCAATTATTATTCTTCTCGAGCTCTAATATACTAAGGTCCGGATGCACAGAAGTCTGTTAAATTGTAATCGTAATTAATTTTACGAAAACAACAATTAGAGAAGGCTTTTTCGAAAAATAGGCTTCTCTGTCTAGTTCTTATGAAATTAATCACGATTAAAATTCAGCTTTTGTGCAACCGGCACTAATACGCTTATTAGTTTTCTAACATACTCCTCTCCGTCGAGAGTAAGTGATTATTGATGAGATTATCGTTTCATTCATTATTGCTAATGAGAATTATGCTAGAGAATAAGTTAGAAGTTGGAGAATAAGTGATTATTGATAACTTTCGTTTTATTCATTATTGTTGCTACTTTATTATTATAATTTTAATTTTAATTGCAAATCTTTGACAGGAATCTCCAATCCATCGAGCTCTTTTCTGGGTGGCTGTCTCTGTCCTGCAACTGGATCAGGTGTCGCTCTACGCAGCTGGACTAGCATTGCTCGAACAAAATCTCCACACTCTAGATTCGCAAGGAGTCTTTGAAAACAAGGTCAGCCAATTATGAAAAGTTTCATCAGTATTCATTCACCGATTGTGACATTCAAAACAGAATCCTCCATTCATATGAACATTATTTATAGAAAATTTAGATCATTGTTGTGTTTTGCATCTTTATCTGTAATAATGAAGTATTGGTTATTGATTGTGAAATTCAAAACGAAATCTTCCTTCCATACCAAATTATTCATGACAATTTCTAATGATTATCGTGTCTTGCATCCTTTGTTACCTCTTATTTCTCAATGAAGTATTGGTTATTGATTGTGAATTTAAAACGGAATTTTCTCTTTACACCAAATTATTCATGACAATTTTTAATGACTCGTGTATTGCATCCTTTGTTACCTCATATGTCTCAATGAAGAATTGGTTATTGATTGTGAATTTAAAACTGAATTTTCTTTTTATTCCAAATTATTCATGACAATTTTCAATGATTCTCGTGTATTGCATCCTTTGTCACCTCATCATGTCTCAACGAAGTATTCGTTACTTTATTAAAGTGAGGTTGATGTTTGAAACTATTCAGAAAGAATTTGATAAATCTATGATGACTACATTGATTTATATTTTGGGAAGTGACTGTCTCATTCTATCTTGAATCATCGAAATATCTTTCTCCTTCACTTGAGAGCTTTGTCTGCTGTTATACAACAAGCTTAAAGTAATCAGCTGCTGAAACAGCAGATATAAAAGTAATTGTTCAGATTTGAACAATTGTCCACCTCTATATCACAATTTTTCAGGACAAATTTGGTTGTTTACCAAAATCACTGCATGTTGTAGAAGTAATTGTAAGGATTCCAACTCAATTCCATCAACATAAAAACACTGATTAACTCAGTTGAACCCTCTGCTGTTTCTTACTTGTATAATTGAGAAAATGTGTTAATTTTTCAATTATAAATAAAAAACGAATTTTTCTTTATTCTTTAGTTAGTGGTGGAAATGGCTTCATTCTCTGTTAAATCGACTTATTCGAATTAGTTCAAACTTTTTGTTATGTGTTGGTGTGTGCTTTCTATGAATGTGATACTATCTGTTACTTGTAGTCTTTGGAAAGTGTTTTGATGGCCACCCGAGAGCCTCTTGAATGGCACTTCAAACAGCTGGACCATGCAGTTGGACTCAGCTTCAAAGGTGAACACCTTTTTCCCTCTTATTAATCTATAACTACTTATCTATTACTATTATTTAACTCAGCTTTAAAGGTGAGCACCTTCTTCCCTCTCGTAAATCGATAACTGATTATTTATTACTATTATCTAACTATTATTTAACCATTTATTTAATTATTATTTATCAGCTTCTACTATTTAGTGGTCCCATACCATTAGAATACAGTTACTATATAATCATATGGTTATACTGTATATTTACTGTACACTGGACCAACCTTATTGGTCATGATCAAGAAAGAGTTATCAATAACCTGGCAGTCGTCTGAGTTATCGATCAAACTATCGGAAAGAAACTAAAATTGTGCCAGTGGACAACCATTTGTTCCAGTAGAGGTTCTCAATAAACGAGATACCAAATTAGAAAATAATAATGCATAAGAAAATGAATTATTCGATTCTTTATTGTTCAATTCGTTTAGACTTTACTTTGAGTGAACCAGTGATCACTTGTATCGATATTAAAATATCAATAGTATAGAGGTCCAGTATCGAAATTTATTTATATAAATTTCATTTTCAATTTGTGATAGTGTACGCAGACTATATAATTTTTACTGCTCTCATAATTTTAGAATTACTTGGGCCATCAATGGATGAACTGAAGTTTTATAGTTTTTCATAGTGTAAGATTTATAGTGAAATGAAAGTTAATGGTTAGTCTCTGAGACTAGTTTTAATGAAAATCGACATAAAAAAATTCATTTTCGATAGTATCGATTCTAACATTTGATACTATCGATATTACTGGTTCAGTCAAAGTAGAGTTTCTCGTTCAATTTCCTTATAATTAATAGGTATCGGGGACCTAGCTCTGGAGTACAAAAGCAAAAAAAAAATATTACGAAAGAAGAAATTATAATAACATTCATACAGAAATGTTCTATCTAATCACAGTAAATTGAGATTAGTTCCCAGAAGAATGCAAAAATTTCCCTCACAAAGGCCCAGTTGCACAAAAGCCGGTTAAATTTTAATCCTGATTAACTTCACGTGAACCAAATCAGAGAAGACCATTTCAAAAAGATGGATCTACTGCAATTAATCAAGATTGAAAATAACGCGGCTCTTTTGCAACCGGCACTGAGTACCTGATTGAATGATTAAAAAAGTTCAACAGCTGAGTCATAATTTTGACACAGTCCCACTCACATGAACTCGCTCACTCACTTCCATCACCAACAGACGACGAAATAATTATTATCAGTTGTTTTTCCAAGGATGAATAATAATTATCCTTTTAATGTCCTTCAGCGAGTTTTCTCAGGGATGAGACCTAGTGCAATCGAATCTTTATATTATAAACCTACTATGTTCTGAATTTAATGAGAATCGTTAGAGCCGTTTTTGAGATCCGGTGAAATACAAACATATAAACATCCAAACATCTTAACATATAAATAGAAGTTGCTCGTTTGATAGTACAGGATTTGCAGTGATTCTAGCTTGGTCTTTCATTTTCGATAGTATTGATTATAAAATTTGATACTATCGATATTACTGTTTCAGTCAAAGTAGATATTCTCGTTCAATTCCTTATAATTATTATTTGCAGTGATTCTAGTTTGGTCTCTATATTATATACTAGCAGGTAACTCGTGCTCCGCAAGAGTCTAATTAAAAACTTGACAAACTGAAAACTTGACCTACTGAAATCTTTAAGAATTTAAAATAGGCCTATAACCATGCTCGGTAAATAAAGAATCTCTATGCAATATTTCAAGGTAATCATTCCAGTATTTCAGATGTGATGATGCGTCATTCGTGAATTTCCTATCCTGTACATGTATAACCCAATTCTTTATTATATTATAGATAAATTGTGGTTTTCATAATAAATTAATTTATCCGATCCACTGCAGGCCGGATATTATAAAGTGGTTGTAAGATGAGTTTGGTATGATGTTGACAGCCAACTTCCACTTTGCACTTGTCGGCCACCTGCTGAAAGGCTTCCGACACTCGAGTCCGACGACCGTTGGCCGCGCGCAGCGAGTTCTCAACTCGATGCTCGGCATCATTGCCAAGCCGACCAAACGAGACAAGTTCGAAGTGACTCCGGACAGTGTCGCCTATCTAGCCGGTAAACAATCACAATAGAGCATGTAATCACTCAATCTGCCTGCCTGCAAGGTAACTCATTCCCACAAACTGCATTACTGATTTCACCTTCACTTACACAAACTGTATAGGTGCGTACAGATTTACGCGCCGCAAACATGAGCAATTCACTTCTAATCAGCTGATGACAAGGTTTTTATATTTGTATCTTACCGTTTCTATAAAAATACAGATATAGTCAGCTGATTAAAAGTGAATTGCTCATGTTCGCGGCGCGTATATCTGTTCGCACCTTAAGGCTGGTCACACACCGATTAGTCAAGACAAGACTAGTCACGTTTAGTCACAATACTTCACATTGTTGCTTATGACTTATGACGTAACACACACTGATTAGTCATTGTAATTAGACATTACTCCATAAGCAACAATGTGAAGTATTGTGACTAAACGTGACTAGTCCTGTCTTGACTAATCGGTGTGTGACCAGTCTAAAGGTGCGTACAGATATACGCGCCGCGAACATGAGCAATTCACTTTTAATCAGCTGATGCTAAGCTTCTTATATCTATATCTTATACCGTTTCTGTAAAAATACAGATATAGTCAGCTGATGCCAAGCTTCTTATATCTATATCTTATACCATTTCTGTAAAAATACAGATATAGTCAGTTGATTAAAAGTGAATTGCTCATGTTCGCGGCGCGTATATCTGTACGCACCTTAAGGTTTTACAGTCCGGGTCCTGTAGCTTTGCCTATCGGCGGAGGCCCGCTAGACTACAATACTACCCATTCAAAAACATCGAACATTTTTTAATCTTTCCATAAGCAACAGATGCTCTTTCGTATCTTCTCAAAAGCAACGTGTTGCATCCGAAAAGATACGCAAGGAAAGCGTTTTGGAGTTACGCTCTTTTAGCACAACACAGTTGACAGTGCTGGTCCTGTAGCTTTGCCCATCTTCTTATACTTGGAAATTTTCAGCTTGGAAGCCTGTCAGCTGACATTTGTTCAACATGCTCTTTCCATTGTTCTGTAGGTCGCTTCCTCCATCTAGGGATATAGGGTCTCTGAAGCCTGATGTTAATGCAAAGCCGTGAATATTACCCCGCGAACCATACCTTGCCTATATGCCGTTGCAAAGTCACGGAGGCAAAGCTACGGGTCGCGTACTGTATCATCATTTAATTTGCTTACTCTTGCTTCTAGGAATACCGAAAGTATTGGAACATAATGGAAAATAATAAAGCACCCTTTTACTTATCACAACTCGACTAGCTTCAACTCTTCAAGAGCCAATATAGGGGGGACCGAGCTTCGCTCTGGAGTACAAAAGCATACAAATTTTATAACAAAAGAGGAAATAATATATTTATAATTTATAGAATGATATACTATGTTTGTTACAATATTTGTTAATTTATCATTTACTATTCTACACTTATAGCATCTAGTTACTATTTTGGGTTTTTTAGAGTAAAAATTTAGCTCAACATTCATAACTATATTATGAAGTTTTCACTGAGAACTACTTCTAATTCTACTATCCAAAAAATGAATGTTATTCATACACTATGAACACTGAAAATGTATAGTCACTGCTAATACTATGTATCATCACTTCATAAACAAAATACTACACATGCAAAGGCCAACCAACAGCTGTGTGCATCTGCTAAAAAAAGTTTTAGTGTTGAAGAATTAAAAGAAAATTTAACTATTTGATGAATTTGGGAACATCACGAAAATATGTTTTTATTTTGAATATGATTATTATCTTTTATTAATTTTAATTAATTTCACCTTTCAAACCCTCAAGGCTCCTTCATCGTTTAGGTCGTGTTTATATTTTACAGTTTTGCATACGTCAGTTTGTGAATTTCGGGGATGAGATATTTTGATTTTCCACTGATGCACTCGCTCACTCATTATCATATCTAAAAACTACGAAAATCTCAGCTGTTTTTCCAAGGATGAATTATCCTTTTAATGTCGTTCAGCGAATTTTCCTAGGGATGAGACCTAGTGCAATCTAATTTTTATATCATAAACCTACTATGTTCCAAATTTCTTGAGAATCGTTAGAGCCGTTTTCGAGATCCGGTCACATACAGATATATATATAAACATAAAAATAATATATAAACAGAAATTGCTCGTTTAATAGTATAGGATTTCAAGTGTAAGTGCAGTGCAGTGTAAATGCCACTTGAAAATGGCTCTTGATGAGTTGAAACAAGTAGTGTTGTGATAAATAAAAGGGTACTTGATATATTATATTGTTTTACAATATCATTTCATACTTTGTTCTATGTTTGTTTATATCATTGAATCCGCTTTCATATGCTTTTTTTCATGTGCTTTCAAATATCACTTCTAGTTTTTATCTTTGAAGGACGCTGCACACAGGGATGACCTACTATAAAGAGGACCACGTTATGTTCTCTGATTGCTTCTGTGATGAATAGTTAATCTCTTTTCTGTGATAAATAAATTATACGTATATGCCAGTTCTCCAATTTTCATTGAAAGCTTCCATACATTCAATTGCTTTGTTGAATCAATGAGGGAATTATTGTTTGGGAATGAGGAATGCATAGAAGAAACAGCGCATTATAATGCTTAATACTTTAACCCTCGCTTGATATGTTTGAAGAGTTGTGTCTAATTTTCTAATTCAAGTTCAAATACTTGCAAATTCAAATTTCTGACAAAAATCTAGAAAGACATCTTCTTTGCCTTCATTTTTTTGGAAAGGGAGAAGAAATACTTTTCATGGAAATTATAGAAAACAATTTTTAATAATCATAATAATAATAGCATTTTATTGCAAGAGTTATGAATGATTGTGGTTGAAAAGAACATTTCTCTGTTTGACTACTTGTCTTACTTATGCCATCAACAAAATAATAATTTTATTATTCTGCTCCTGAAACGAATGCAGGGGGGCCCTCAGGGAGCGTTGGTGGGGGTTTGGACGCAAACCTTGTCTTTAAATTCTTGGCCAGCAGTGTAGCAATAACTAAAATGCTGAAATTATTCTGTATAGGGGGGAAGAAGTTGAATTTTCCCCAATAATTTAAGGTGTTTGGTGCTTTCATGGGCTTGCACATGTTCTACTCACGCTTGGCTTCAATTTTTTTTTTGTATATTGTGAGCTATTACTTTTTGTTACGGTATAATTATTATGTTTTGTTGAATGGAAGAATTAATTTCAATTTTTAATATTGACTTTGTCTCTCTCCCCAGCTCTTCTGTCAGTCTCTGAAGAAGTGAGAAGCAGATGTCACGTGAAGCATGCTGTGCAGAGGCTTGAACAAATGGGACCCCTGCAACAGGTAATTTATTATTTTATGCAATATTTTAAATCTCGATGAAATTCCAAGTTTTATGTTAGGTTGAGAACTTTGTTAAACACCACTATGAGATACCTTTTTTCCATCTTTGTAATAGTTCCAATTTACAAATGAATCGTTGAAAAATGAATATCAAACAACCTCCTGGCTGGATTTCGTCTGGTTTCAGAGTTCTTCAAGTCATACCTGATTTTTTTTTTTTTTTTTTTTTTTTAAGATTACGTCCTAAAGACTCCAGTCATGGAGTATAAGACAAGTCATGTTATTACATAATAATTCTAACACTAAGTAGTTCAACCTAGTTTAGGTTTGAAAGGAATTCTTGTACACTATAAAAAGCTTTATCAACTAAATATTTTTTCATTTGTTTTTGAAAATCTTCAAATCATCATTACTTTTCAAGATTTGAGGTAGCTTGTTATAAAATTTCCTACCAATATAATCTGGTTTTTGTTCAAATAACCTACTATTGTGACCCATTATATGATAATCTGCTCTGTTTCGCGTATTATACTCATGAACATCTGAATTCTGGATCACACCACTCTTTTTCACATGCATTACAACTTCATATACATACAAAGATGGCACAGTTAATAGACCAAGCTTTTTAAATAAAGGCCTACAAGAGTCTAACCTATTCACTTTCTCTATACATCTGAGTGCCTTCTTTTGAATCTTAAACACTCTGTCCATATTTTGTTGAGATGAATTACCCCATACTAAAATAGCATACCTAATATGAGATAGTATAAGTCCATGGTAAGCAGTTAACAGTAGTTTTTTATCATTCAGCCTAGCAAGCTGCCGCAGGACAAATACCCCAGATGATATCTTATTACATATCCTCTCAATGTAAGGATGCCATGTTAATTTCCTGTCCAATAAAATTCCCAAGAATGCTACTTTCTCTTCTGGTCTAATTCATTTTCCTCTACAAACACATTTATTTCTCTATCCTCTACTGAATTATATTTACTTTTGAATTGTAGGAATTGACATTTCTTACTATTTATTGTTAATTGCCTTTGCTTCAAGAATTGGACAATTGACTGTACTCCAGTAAAAGCATTTATTTCTAGACTATCTAATAAATAATTGTTAAAGATAAGCGATGTGTCATCAGCAAACAACAGAGCTCTGTGATCTTTTAACTCTTTTGGTAATTGGTTCACATACAACAGAAACAGTAAGGGACCCAGAATTGAGCCTTGAGGTACTCCAGCCTGGACCTCCAGTTTTTGAGATTTAATTTTTACTATTTCATTCCCATCCACCTTGGTAAGCTCAACACACTGGTTTCTACCTATGAGATATGATTCAAACCATTTTAGTTCTATACCATTCACACCTACAGTTTTTAGTATTCCAATAATATTCTATGGTTCACACAATCAAAAGCTTTGGATAAATCAAGAAATATTGCGGCTGCCTTCTCACCTGAATCTATTATATCTATTAGTCTTTCAACAGGGATACTATTGCAGTCTTAGTAGATTTCCCTTTCTGGAACCCATGCTGTTCATCACATATGAAATTAATTTCTTCCAGGTGCATCAATAACCTATTTAAAACTACTCTTTCAAAAATTTTACTTATTACATTTAGAATACTAATGGGTCTATAATTTTCAACTCTTCAGAATCACCGCTCTTGAAAATTGGCAAAATTTTTCCTTGTTTCAGATCATCAGGGAAAATACCCTGCTCTAGTGAAGTATTAAGGAGATGCAATAAAGGGTCCAGTATTCATTTTCACATTCTTTTAAAATTTTGCTTGAGACCCCATCCAATCCTACTGTTTTTTTGTTATTCAAATTTTTTATTATTCTTGACAACTCATCTCTTGATAATGGATGAAATTTAAATACCTTTTCAATTGGCTCAGCATTTAATGTAGTTGTATTATAAGTATTAGTGTTCAGTGACTTTTGAAGATTATATGCAACCTGTTGATAATATTTATTGAAAAAATTACAAATGTCTATACTATCATCCATATAATTCCACGTTCATCGATTATCCTAGGGACATTAGTAACTGTATCCTTTTGAGCTGCTCTCCTATTTCTATTAATTACCTCCCAAACAGCAGAGTTAAAATTGGTACTAGTTGTTAATATTTCAGCTGTTTTCTACACTTAGCTTTCCTCACTTCTTTTGCATAGTTTTTCTTTAGACATTTGTATTTGACCTCACTCGGAACATCCCTCACTAATTTAAATTCCTCATAAGCTTCCCTAACAATATTTCTTTGAGTAAGGATATCTTCAGTTATCCATTCATCTACTTTGTTTAATTTACTTTTTACTTTGACTTTTTTTATCGGACAGCATACACTAATGTGAAATCTTAGAGTATCAATGAATTGCTTATATTTGTAATTTAGGTTACAACTGTTATAAACACTACTCCAATTTTCTTGAAGCAGTTCTGCTTCAAACAATTTATATTTCCTAGCTCATATTGCTGAATTCTTTCACAAAAGTTTTTTTTCTGCTTGGATTCTGGCCCTGCAACTTAACATCTAAAATTTGATAGTTATGATCTGATAGATCTGAGCTACCTAACCTGACATTACAACCTTCTATATTTGTGAGGATATTATCAATAATTGTCTGTGAAGTTCGAGTTACTCTTGTATATTCGTGGACCTTAATTTCTAAATTATTCATATTAATAATATCTCTAATATCCTCTGTCATTTTATCGTGCCTGGCAAAATCGGTATTGAAATCTCCTACTACTATAACATTTGTGAAACGAGCGGTTGTAATTTCCAAAAGTGTATGGAGCAGCTCACAAAATTTTTGCCAGTCTCCATTTGGTGACCTATAGATACCTAACACTACTACCTCAAATTGATCATCAATTTTTAACCTTAGTCCCGTCACCTCTAAATCCATCTCAACAGAAAATCTCTTAACAAAATCCAGTTCATAAGTTTGGGTATGTTTAGCATTGCTAGTGAATATACATACACCACCACTTCTATGAGCTATTCTACAAAATTCTGATCTCAGTGAATAGCCTGGAATCCTAACTTGATTTATTTCCTTTATTTTTAAGCCATGCTCTGTGAAAATAACAATGTCAGGATCCTCCTGTTTAAGAAATACTTCTAATCTGTCAATTTTGTTGCGAAGATACTGAATATTTTGATGATAAATACTAAAAACCTTACCATCTTGTGCTACTCTATCTCTAGCATTTGTAGCTATTTCCCTTTCCCTGTTTTGAGCCAATTTACTAAAAAATCGTTATTTGTTTTTTTGACTGTTTTTGAACCAGAGGATTGCAAACGGCTTTCAATCAGCTCTGCCAATCTATTACAAAAGATTACTTTGCCAGATCGATTTAGATGCAACCCATGATTAGTGAAGTTATGTCTTTTCAGCCTTTCATTTAGAAAACAAATCCCCAGTTGTTTAGAATTCTTATTTTTTAGGCTGTTGATTGTATTATGGATTGATTTGTTTGTCGAATTGATTGCTTCATTTAATTCTGGCCTATCAAACCTATTAGGAATAGTACTTATTATTAAGTTTGTTTTTTTGCTGAGTGGCACAATTTCCTTGATTTTTTCTGTTACTTGAGGAAGATGATTCAAGTTAGGTTCATTTATATTATTTGAGCCACCCAGTACAATTAGATAGTCATTTTCATCAAAATGATATCAGAGACTTTGTTGTGATTTAACGACTAGTCAAGTGCAGCTGGAACCGATATGGTTTGAAATGCTCATTTGAAACACAAAATAATTTATCAATCTCAGTGAATTTTGAAATAGAATTTTGAAAAAATTTCAACTTTCTTGTTATGTGTATTCTTCAAACCAGAGTTGGACTTAGCCTATTCAAATTTATACAAGTCTTGATAACGTAGTCGCAAACCGCTGAATATTAATAGCCTATTTATTGATTAAAATATGTAAATGTTGCAGTTTGAAATTTTCTTAATCGGAGTTGAAATTTGGTCTATTATTTCGAACTACACAACTTGATAACTCAGTCTTAAACCGCTAAAATAGAGTTGAACATATATGGTTATTTGGCCAATTTGCCTAACTTGAGTTATTCGGAACAATTTTTTTGAAACTACAAAACTTGTCATAGGCCCATATTATGCACACCCTCAGTTTAAACTGAGATGAATAAGCTGATCGTTCAAACCCGGAATGTTACAAAATTTGAACTCAAATTCTAGGTCAAAACATCAGCTGATTCAATTGGAACATAAATAATAAGGCCCGCCGCAAAGTAGACCCACGTTAATCCACGAAAAGCAACCCACGCCGTGGTATGTTTTGTAAACCATTGCTATAGAATTATTCATAATCAATCAGCCGACAAGTGGATTATTCATTGCATAAATTACACAGATGTCTAGAGAAGCCTAGCAATGGTTTACAAAACATCCCACGGCGTGGGTTGCTTTTCGTGGATTAGCGTGGGTCTACTTAGCGGCGGGCCTAAATGAGACTAAACAATGATTAAACGGGCTTATTAGTTGAAACAACTTATGTCTCTTCTATTTGTCTGTGTGTACAAATTGAGATCGTGCTTCGCCAGCGCTTGCCTTCACCTGCCTGTATGTCAGCAATAGTGTTGTTCATTAGGCAAGCCACTTGACGAGAGTGTAGCGCCGGTATTAGAATGAATGCCACCATATCAACAATTAATCGTGGTTTAGTGTTCAACGTGAATGGTGTATATGACGCTTAGGGTTTCTTCACACTTAGCTATACTGAAATATACGTCCTATCTCCCAATGTTAAATCGAAGCTACTAATGTGAACGGGACAGATTTGTAGCTTGGATTTAAAATTGGGAGATGGGACGTATTTCAGCAAAGTGTGAACCTCTAAATATCGATATTTGTTGTTGGAAATATAATGTGAATGTTGCGTTGCAGTTGGCGGCTGGATTAAGCCAAAGAACTGATTCGGTGCACTCCAACCGTCGCCAAAAATCGTGGGATCTGCTCGATCAGAATGCTCTTGCCCAAGCACGCCAGCACAAACAGCAAACGCAGGTAAAAGGCTACTGCCTCAAATTATCCATTTTCGAAGCTAGTAGTGACTTAACATATTTTGGTTTTTGTTTGTTGACTCCTAACCAACATAGTAACATGTTGATTTTTGCTCATCACTAACTATTTTCTCCAGTCTGGTAGAGAAAGCTGTATATTCGAAGTAAGACTAAATATGCCTGTAGAACCTGTTGGTGTCGATGTATGTTTTATGTGCATCTAAATGTTCCCATCTCCTATTCCATGCTGCAATATTGTTGTGATTTTTTGAACATACATGTCATCAATCACATAATCATTCCATAGTTCACACAATCGAACCAGTCTTCCCTAACTTAATGCCTTTTCTATTGTTAAATAATTGTGTCCTCTTATAGCAGTGTAAACATAAATAAATTGTTTTTTAACCAGAAATAATCATGGATTAAAATATCTCTATTTTTCAGTTTGAGACATTATCATTTAGCAAATGCCTAGACTAAAACTGTGAAAATCTATATAATGGAGTTCTTCAAAAGTTTATTTCCAACAGGTTATGTAACGTAAGCTTTATGATGGGTAGTGAATTTCATACCAATTTTAAAGCCTAGGTTACATAACCTCATGGGAAGATACTTTTGGGCCACTCTGTATCAACGCTTCCTGAGTGTAATATATTCATGTAAATTGAAGTAAATTCAATCATGTTATTTATCAAATAACAGGGATAATTTCTCAATTTATTTGATGAGACTTTGACTTCCCTCATGAATAGATCTCTTAAAAAATGATTATTATTAAGATAATAGATCTCTTGAAAATTGCATTAGTAGCCAAAACATGTCGTGACGAAATAATTGAAAAGGGTACTTTGATTATATTAAAAGTAGCCCTAAAGAAAAAAAACAGACAATCTCTTGAAATGTATGTATCATACCAATAGAGTATCTCTACTAGAATAGTTAATAGCATGATGAGGAAATAATTTACTTAGTCAAGGGGAAATGTATAGACGAATACTATGTGTAGAATTCAACTCATTCTGGTTATTTACCTGGTTATAGGGAAAGTTTCCATTGTCAGCATGCCACGATCAAGACCATGTGTAAATATACTTCTTCATTTTTGTCAGTCAATCATCACCATCTTAAATATTATTCAACGACCTCAATATTTCCATTTCAAGAAAGCACCAAATGTAGTTTCACCAAAAATAATTTGATAGAAACTTTGAACACATCGTTTCTTTTTATAATTGAAATTAAAACAAGACTTGTGTAGTGCAGAAACAGGTTTTCTTGAATAGCAATTACCTGATGTTTCATGATTTATTATATTCTTGATGGAATTTTGTATTGTTATGAAGAACTTGCTACACAATTGAAGCCAATATAATTATCCTTCTCTACTCATAGCATAGAAACATTAATAAATCAGTTATTGTATCGTTTAATGCTTTGAAATATCCAAATCAATCAAACATGTTTTGATATTATTTGTATTTTGATGATTCACTATTTGATACAACATTCAAGTTTTACAACAATGTGTAAATAGAGAATTTGAAGTGATTTGATCCATTAAACGTTATGTCGTCGATTATAAATTTATTTCAAATTATTTTTCTATCAACAACTCTAATACCTGAAGCATTCAGATAATTATCGTGTGCAGATTCTTATCAAATTATTAGCTATCATGTAACATTATCATTACACCTCATTACATTGTAAAACATTCTACTCTTTAAAAATGGACTGCATCTATAAATGTTTTCTAAATGTATTGTCGGCTAACTTTTATCTAAACTTGAACGTATTTCCTTAGAGCTGTTATTCCTGATAAGTGTGATTAGAAAATCAATGGAATTATCTAAGTGTATTGTTGCATGCTTATGAACGCATAATGTGAGAGGGGCTGCTTTCTTGAGCAACGTATAGATGGTCAATTTTATTGCGCTATTTGGAAAAAAACATTCAGCACTCTTCTAACAGTAAGTTTTATAGGAAAATCGCATTTTCGATCGTACAAATTATCAATGAACCAATCAGAGAAGCCCTCTTTCCAAAAAATCTTTTTCTGATTGGTTCTCGTGTCATTCAATCATGATTAAAATTGAACAGGCTTTTGTGCAACCGCTCCTAAGGTTCCTTACGAGCAAACACTCGTGAGGTAAACCAGTGTCACTTGTTGAAGCGAACTTTTTCAAAAAATCAATTACTGTTACTTCCAAACGCTTTACTAAGAATGAATGATTTTCATTAATTATTTTTATAAGCTTATTAAATTCATACAAACTTTTAATTGTTCACAACGAAACTAATTTTCATCTTGAATTTTGAACGAATGTTCATTTGTTGCTACTGATGTCCATTAATGTGTTCAGATACACACGAACAGGACGTACATTATGTTGTGAGAAAATGTGATTTGTAAACTCATTCACACACACTTGATATCAATTAATTCGTTGTTCTATGGTAGTTGAATAGTGAGTAATAACTCAATTGAGACTGATTCCCGAACCCTAACATCTCTTCTATATTATCTATATCTAATTATTATAAACTATCAATGACTCCAAGGGTCGGTTTCAGAGCTCAGGATTTAGCTAAGTTCTAGACTTTAAACAGCTGGAGTCAGAAAATTGGCTCTCTAAAACGAGGTGCAGTCGCAGTTTTTATGCCAGTAGTCGTAGTTTTTATTTTCTTATTTCTATAATTGGAAAGGGTTTTCCTTGACGAAATTAAACATTCCCAAAAATTCAAAATAGCTGATACTTTACATTATTTTCTCTTTATTTTATTTTGTGTTTAATTTTCTAGTTTTTCGAAATTTAATTCAATCGTCACTATGACTACGACTATACCTCGTTTCGGAAAGCCAATTTTCTAAATCCAGCTGTTCAAAGTCTAGAACCTAGCCAAATCCCGAGCTCGGAAACCGGCCCTTAACCTAGCTCCGCAGTGCAGGCTGGATGCTTGTCTGACTCGGACTACGCGCTGAGACAGCAAATAATAGCAGCGTTGTTGGGAATGCGAGCGGCCGCAGTAACGTCTTCCACCCAGCAATGGTCGGCGTAGTTCCGCCTAGCGGACAGACGAAAGATCAATCCAGTCGGTTATTTGATCCCTCCAGCCAGGCTCAGCCAAGCAGCCGAGACAATAGAATAATGGAGTGACGGTCTTATTCGCGTTCATCAGCAGTTTTCTTTCTCACGATTATTTTGATTTTTGTGTGTCAATAATAACTCCAGTCACCAGTAAAAAGTTCACAGAAACGTGGTGTACTACCGTATTAATGACTTTTCATGATGATTTTTAATTATTTAAAAACATTATTGACATTATGAGCCTTCAGGCTAAACTTGGGGTCGCTGAGAACGAATCTGCAATCAGAATTTCTCTATCACGAAAAATAACGAAAAACCCAGCTGTTGATCTTCCGGCAACCGTTAACAGTCATCCTGCAATGCGGCCGAAACACTTCCAAGCCAGACACCCATCTCAAATGACAACAACGCCAAGCTGTGAGAAACCATCCTGCACTGCGGCGCTAGGTTTAGAGCTGTTATAATCAGTGCGGTCTGCGGTGGCCTATTCAGATAAGGTGTGCTATCACACTTTGATACTGTTGTGGGTTCGAATCCCGCCCACAAATATTGAATTTGTCATCATACTTCATACTCCACATAATAAATAATATTATCTACTAATTACAGAATCCACTAGTCACATAATATAGAATTATAAAATAGAATTATAATACCCTTTAAAATTAATGAAATATTAAAAAACAAGAAGGGTTTTTAATTAATATTTTAATTAATTAATTAAATTTTAATTAAATTTTATAAATACAAGAAAGTAGCCCTGAATTCATACATTTTAACTAATTTTGTTTGAAAACGAGCCAATTGGATATTGAGTGGCAAGTTGTGGATAGCAGCGCAATAAGATTGACCGTGTTTGGGTGGGGTGGGGTGAGGTGGACTAGTGACGTCAGAGCTTGATTGGTTGGTTGGTCCAGGTGAGCCCCAACGGAGGTGGGGGAGAAAGTAGTTTTAACAACCCTAGCGCTAGTAGCTCTGGCAAAGGCTGGCGTAGTTTGGACGAGGCCGCCCCCACACCCCCCTCCCAGCCCTCCCGTTCCCTGTTCCGGACCCAGCGATCGTCGTCCGTTCCCGCGCCGGAAACCGAAACGGAACCGAACCGGGAACCCAACCAACCAGAGCCGGCCACCGACTCAGCCATTCCGACCAAAGTAAGGACGAATCATTCCACTTGTCTTTTGCCAGTCTCTGCTAGGCGCATGCTCAGTATTGTCTTGTGAAATTGAATCACACACCGACGGTCTTTGCAGTTTTATCTACTTCTTGCATAGTTTTAGCAGTTGAATAATAGTAATATCGAATGACCTGGCTGACTCAGGTTTGGTGTTAGAGTTTTCAGGTTGCACCTGATCAATTTCGGGGCATCTGACATGACTAAAGGACTGTTATTACTGAATTTTAGCAGTTGAAGAGGATCTAACAGAATGCTGCCGTTTCATAATACTCATAAAGACGGATGATTTCTTACCAATAATTAATCCAGTTAACATAAAATTATAAAGGTAGATTCCCACATATCAGTATCAGTAAGTGACCCGTACAATCAAAATGAGTTTTATACTCGGTGAGTGGGAATAGTCCCATTAAAACTTGATATGTTGTGGGAATCAGCCTTAAAGCTAGATTCCCATTTATCAGTATCATTGAAAGTGACCGGTGCTGTGAAAATATGATTTCCATGAGCTCCAATGGGATTGTTCCCTCTCAGCCAGGCTGATCGAGTCCCATTAGAACTTATGTGAATAATAGCATATTCTCACTGTAACGGACATGTTCACTGTTGATGATATGTGACAATCCGCTTTGATACAGGAAAATTTCTAACCAAAATCGTTCATACCAACATATCAGTTGTTCCTGTATTATTGAAAGTTCTCATTAAAAAGAATTAATCTTGAACAAGAGGCTTGACATACTCAGAATAATATGCTGATTGTTTAGTCTTACCACAGAGTAACACAGAGTTAACTATAAAGGAGAGAGGATTTTTGTTTTCTGTGATTTCACCTACTAAATATCTATTCTCTCTTACCCGTAATCCAAATCTTCCACAATCGATAAATTATTTTTAGTATTAACGAGTATAGGTTAAAGTTGAACCCCCAATTTTCATTAGCTTTCGAAGATTTCATCTATTCTATTATATTTTTCATGAATAAAGACCGTTAGCATTCCGGTTTTATCATTTTACAAATAATAATCAACAATGTTTTAGATAGAGTCTATGTATTTTTTTTTTGTATCCACCAGATTTTTTCACATGAAATAGTCTTATTCAAGTAATTCGGAAATGATCATATTATGACATAGTCTTATCCAAGTAATTCGGAAATGATCATAATATGATCATTTGATAATTCATAATATGATCATTTCCGAATTACTTGGATCAGACTATTTTATATGAAAAAATCTGGTGAATACAAATAAAAAATACATCTATCAAATTCTATCTAAAACATTGTTAATTATTATCTGTAAAATGATAGAACCGGAATGCTAACGGTCTTTATTCATGAAAAATATAATAGAATAGATGAAATATTTCATATTATGAAATAGACCATGAAATGATCTGTATTGTTTCTATTAATGCTAAATTATTACAAAATCACAATCTCATTAAATATAGTGGATAGTGGATTGAAATTCTCAACGATTGACAAAAGTGAGTATAAGTATTTTCCATTTCAATCAATGCACTTTGCATGTTGATTCTAATGCTGATGTGTATTCTTAACCGCCATATATTTCACATTTATTTTTTAATTCATTAACATGTTCGAACTTGGCATTTTCAACTATTGCATGATTCTTGTTTATCAATCTATATAGTAGTTTAATAAAATTCATTCAGCCTGTATGATTTATGACAGAAAATTATGTGATGTATTATAAATATTATTATCATATTAATAGATGTATTATAATCTTGCATTATTTTCATCATGATTACGATCCATGCATTTTTTCCATTTGTTAAACTTTTTATTAAAAAATGGTATCTTCCTTCAATTGGTTGAAGTAATCAGGCTGCTGTGATGACATGTAAATACAATTTAATAAATCAGAAGAATCTCTCATGCTGTGCTTACACATCCTATACTACAGATTATTCATACAGAATACATTACTCATGTCTGTTGCGTATGGAGTTGCATTACTATCCGTGTTGGCAGACAGTAGAAACGAGTCTTCAAGTAAACAAAACTTGACCATTTCCATGAGGAACTCAAGCTTGAAAATGGAGAAGGTTAGTAATTTTTCTTTAACCCCAAAAAAGACGAAGACAACCGTCAGCATCATGGTAGTTTGGATTCCAGGGAGAGGTAAGTGATTCATTGAACATAGAATTTCCCATTCTTATTCTCAAATATTTACACAAATACTTCTCAATATTCTTGCATCGTTTGTGGCTCTTAAAAAGCTATAATTGGAATAGAATATGATTATTGCTTGAAAACAGAACACTTGAAATAGTAAATGTGTGCGATACTGAACACCTGTAGCCTTCAGATTTCATGTTTCATGTCAATTTCATGCCTTCATGAAGGTCTTATTTCGATTCATGATCACTGTGATTGTTCGTGTTGTGGAAATAATATCTTGGTCACGGCATGTAGAATTGGAATCACCCTCTATGTAGGCCTACTGTTGAGCTTGATTTCTTTGTAGTTATTGTTATGTGTATTGATGGATAATATATAGCATGGTTCATTAAATCAGTTGATTGAGTGCTATGTTATGACTTGCATCGTGTTTATTGAAATATTTGCTTATTTTTCATCAGTCAAAATTAATAAGAATACTATTTAATATAGCATGTGAAACAATTTAGTTTTCAAACACTTATTCATCTTCATGCAAGCGATCAATTACTGGAACATTCTCCATCGCAAATAAATTTGATTTTCACTGTAGTGCAGAATTGGAATTTGGGATTGAAATAATGATTACTGAATTACAAATAATGGAGATGGAATGATGTTTGGTGTTTCTTATTATTGAGTAACAGTGGATTAAAATTAAAAAATGTAGATTTGCTTCAACTCAATCTTTTATTGATGCAAAATTGAATGACAGTGTAACTCAATTACACAATTCCTCCCTAAAAGCGTTTCAACTTTGACTTGTATTAACATTTTCTTGTTGATATTTGAGTACCGTACCTAATCCATAACTTGAATAACATGCCCTTACACCAAACTGATAATCTCTGGATAGCAGCGCTCATTTTATACGAAGCCATAGCGGCCAGCCAGTCTAAAGATGGAAATCAATGAGAAATCATATTTATACAATTGCTAAAAAAATAATGAATAATTATTATTAAACGAAAATCCAAATTGAATGCTATAAAATGAGCGCTGCTTTCCAGAGATTGTCAATTTGATGTAAGGGCAAGCATACCTGACTGGCAATTAGGAGATACCGGGTTCGATTTCCAGACTGCCAAATAATTTTTGGATAGTTGCTCTTAACGAATTTCCTTCTAGCTGTTAACCCTATCGTCAATATTTGCAGTAGCAGAAGTCTTCGGGGTGATTTACAGCATTTAATTTGGATTTTCGTTTAATAATAATTATTCTCATAATCTCTTTTGCTAAAATAACTGTCGGTTACTTTTTACAATTATGTTCTTCTCACGTGGATAAAGTATTTGATGAGGTAAGGCAATTAAATGTGCAATGTTCAATCAGGAATCATATCCACTAGTAATCAGTTTAATATGCATTTCATGGTAAAATGCCTTTTTGCAGCTTGTAATACAATCAGCTATAGCTGATAATGGCAATTGCAAGATGTTCAGAGTTTTTGGCCATGAATTGCACTATATTATGACTTGTATATTTGTAAAATAAAAATGACTATAATACTAACCAATTTGATGCCATGATACGCTCGTTATGTATGTTCTTTCTTATCCGATTCTTGAATATCTCCTACTATGTCTAGTTCTATTTCAGATTGAAACTGAATGAATATTTGGATACATCGAATTGTACCATCATATAGATAACATGTACTTGTTCGATACCATCGAACATTGTACATTTTAGTATCAGAGAATAGTCATACCTCTGAATATTTGCTCCTCTCATAAATTTCATTCGTTTTCAAAGATATTAATCTCCTGCATTTATTCAGGCGCTATTTATTTTCTCTTTTTTGTTTAGTCAGTATAATTCAATAAACCATCATGTTTGTATCAAAATAGAAAATTGTTGTGTCGGTTAATTAAAGCTGGATTTGCACATATCATTATCTGTTATTTTATTTATTCATATCCTTTTGGATATCATTATCAGTGTACGTGTATGATACCTACAGTGAATTATTATTCCTATGAGTTCTAATGGAAGTATTCACACTCAGCCTGGTCGAGCGAGTCCCATTCGAACATAACTGAATGATATCATAGTACCGAAAATTTTCTCTTTATATATGTGGTAGTCTTTATTGATTTATACAATAAGTACATCATCAAAATGATAGGTAATAATAATCTGCCGTTATTCAAAAGATAGTTTTATCCATATGAATAATTTCATCCATAATATTGATGGTAACAACATGATTCATGTCCCAAATAATTAATTAAGGTAACATGTAATTTTAAAGGTGGATTTCCACTAATCAGTATCAGTGATCGTACCGGTAAAGCGGAAATAAAATTCCCAAGATTTTTAATAAAAATATTCCCACTCAGCCTGACCGAGCAAGTATGAATAGTCACATTAGAACGTATTTGAATAATAAATATTCTTACTGTAACGGAGTATTGAGTAGGTTTGTGATTTTGTATTCAAATTTTTCAAATAAGTGCAATATTTCTCAAGATTTTAATTTATTGTGTCACATTCTGTAATTTATTTAGAGTATTACGTCAACCTTCAAAATTCAAATTTTCAAATAATTATTTCTGGACCAAAAATCAAGTGACGAAGCAGTGTATGATTACATACCCTCAACTTTTGGTCAACATTAGCATTCTATCAAAATTTTTAGATAGAAATAGTACAGGCTCAGCCTAGTTTTTCCTCCAATGTCATAATAAATTATATATTGTATAATATGCATTATGATTATAGTGATTTATACAATAAATGAAATGATATTGATATGTGCGAATTCGCCTTAAGATTGATACTTGAAGACCTTTCTGTTCTCAGACATCATTTCTGTTATTATCAACTATGAGTGAAACAGCAACAAATAACGTAAAAATGGGAATTTTGGTGAAATTTATAGATGTTTTTCTTTTCTTTCATTTGAAGCAGGACAGGAACGCCCGTGTCTCGGTTTCGAACGAGAACAATGTGATGTTGGACCCGGAAGTACTAACTGACTTTCAAACGCAAGCACTTTTATTGACCGTACTTGCCACCCTTGTCAAGTACACTTCAGATGAAGCCGAAACCAGAGTGCTATATCAGTACTTGGCCGAAGCGTCCATCGTATTTCCAAGAGTCTTTCCTATCATGTGAGTACCGATCTCTCATTTTCATTGTCCACTTATCAATTGAAATGCATATCCAAGAAAACGGTATTCAAATAAAGAAACAATAATAAATACTCTTAAAAAATAATAAGTAATGAATACGGTTTTCGCGGGATTCAAATGCATTTGAGCTACAGTACTATAGTGAAGCTCACGTTATAATGGCAGTGGAGAAAGATAGTAGAACAGCATTGCCGATCTTTTATCTTTAACGTGGTTCGGATAGACACGTTAGGTCGTCGGTCCCGGCTGCCTAGATAGCAGTCGTTAGGTCATTTCAGTGGCCTTGAAATTAATCAGTTGCGACCTGAAAACTCTGGTACCAGACCTGAGCCAGCCAGGTCACTCGATATTATTATTATTATTATTATCTTGGCACTGTCTTCTATAGAGGATAGCTAATAGCGACTTAACTGATGTAATATTTGCTCTTCATTCTCGTTACAAAAAATCAATTATATTTCATCCATCAAGAAAATACAATTTTTAATGATAATGATATATTTTTAATTTCCTTGCCCTATTACCATAGGTAAGGAAAGTTTATTGCTTTCCGAAAAAAATTAAGGTACCCCAATTTCTAAATTTCTATACGTTTCAAGGTCCCCTGAGTCCAAAAAAGTGGTTTTTGGGTATTGGTCCTTCCCCTATAAGGATCCGACACGAACAATTTCGAACAAATCCAATTCAAGATGGCGGCTAAAATAGCAAAAATGATGTCAAAAACAGGGTTTTTCGCGATTTTCTCGAAAACGGCTCCAACGATTTCGATCAAATTTATACCTAAAATAGTCATTGATAAGCTCTATCAACTGCCACAAGTCGCATATCTGTAAAAAATTCCAGGAGCTCCGCCCCATCAATGCAAAGTGTGATTCTAGATTCCCAATTATCAGGCTTCAGATACAATGTAAACAAAAAATTTCAAGTGGAAAAGATTGAGCATAAACATTTCTACAATTAATGTTCAGTGACATTTTCACCTAAGATTGGAAATAAGTTCGAAATTCGAAAAAATGTGTTTATTCAATAATGCGAACTGTTGGCAACTGTTGATTCTATTTAAATCATTCACTATGAAGAGATAGCAGACTTCGTGTGTCTCCAGCGTTATTGTCCTGTCACCAGCTGGCAGATCTTTGGATAGTAGACTTGAGATGCGCGTGTACACTAGCGTCAGGTAATAAATTTTCATAACGGCAAGGAAAGTTGTGTGAGTGCGCCACACCAGATTTTTATAACTGTGATTGAATATTTAGTTGATTAATCATAATTCTACATTGTTAAAAAACGGTCTGAATGTTGCTGAACTAGAAAAAGAAAGCGCTTTGTCGAATGATAAACAAGGATAGCAACACCGATATTAATCAATTACTACCATTATAACGTAGACCTTACTATTAAAAATTGATTTCAATTTTATTCACAAATGATGGAAAATTACACTCCAAAGAAATTTATAATGATTTTTTGTCAGGATCAATAAAAGATATATAAAAATAAATATTTTATTTAATATAACTTATATATATATATATATATATTATATATATATATATATATATATTATATATATATATATAATTATATATTATATTAAATATATTTAAATGCCGGAATATATAATACTAAATAAACAATATTCGATTTTATTAATGACTTCAAGTGATCGTAATAAACTTTCAGGTTTTTATCATAAACTCAAGTAACCATCATGAAGGAAAAGGGCTCTGTTTGGCTGCAAGCAACCAATAAATGGGATGTTAGTATAGGGAAAAACTCCTGGATCTTGTAAAGGACGCAGGTATTGGTTTGCCTAACTAACGTACTTGGGAAGACAATAAGCTCCGGTTGACGTGTGGTTACAGAATAGATATAGAATGTAAACTATCAATCAAACGCTTATCCAACCAATGCTTTTTACATGGCACAAATACTAGACACGTCACGTGACGTTAGAAAGTTCCAATCATTGTCTTTTGATTGGCTCGCGGCAGTGAACGAGATCAATTGATCCGGATCAGTAAAGTGATCCGAACCTCCCATCAATACTATAGTGAGGTCCACGTTATAATGACAGTATTTGATCAACTTTGGTTTTGCTATCCTTGTCTATCATTCGACAGAGCCGGTGGTACTATCCTTTTCTAGGTCCACAACGGTGCCAATTATGTTTTTAACAGTGTAGAAATATGATTAATTAATGCAGAGAATCGGCATCGCTATTCTTCTATCTTTATCCACTTATAACGTGGACCTCACTATATTACAATGCGGAACTTTCTAACAAGATGGCGGATTTTTGTGCCAGGGTACTAGCCGAGTTTCTATACTGTATGTATACTGTGGTGTGGGGCTCTTTGAACCTTTGGATCCTTGAAGCCGCCCCTTC
Source organism: Nilaparvata lugens (assembly GCF_014356525.2). Taxonomy (NCBI): domain Eukaryota; kingdom Metazoa; phylum Arthropoda; class Insecta; order Hemiptera; family Delphacidae; genus Nilaparvata; species Nilaparvata lugens. Next base: position 67,504,128 of record NC_052507.1, on the reverse strand, counting down.
AAAAATAACAATTACCATCATACTTCAAGTGATTACTGTTATAAATCTCTTTTCTTAGTGTAATATAGAGAAAAGATAGCATAAGAAGATACTCCATGGTACATGGAGCGTTTATGTTGCAAATTTCACTGTCAACTCAAGTCGATAGTCCTAGTAGTTCTTTTTGGTGAAGCTATGTGACGCTGGTAGTCTCTCATACTTCACTCTTATCCAGCCGAATCAGTAATAATTTTGACAGTAGACGGCTTGAAATTTCGACAAAGAATCGGCTTGAAATTTGTAACATAAGCTATTATGTGTTATTATTTCTTTCAAACATCTTCTTGTGTTATTTTCGTTTGTTGGTAATACGTTTGTGTATGTGTTGCTTGCAGACATAGCTTGCTGGACGCAAAGCTGCAGGCAGTTATGCAGGTGAGCCAGCCAGGTAACTCGATATTATTATTATTATCTTGGCACTGTCTTCTAACTAGAGGTAGCTAATAGCGACTTAACTGATGTAATATTGCTCTTCATTCTCGTTACAAAAAAAAATCAATTAAATTTTATCCATCAAGAAAATACAATTTTTAATGATAATGATATATTTTTATAACTGTGATTGAATATTTAGTTGATTAATCATAATTCTACATTGTTAAAAAACGGTCTGAATGTTGCGGAACTAGAAAAAGAAAGCGCTTTGTCGAATGATAAACAAGGATAGCAACACCGATATTAATCAATTACTACCATTATAACGTAGACCTTACTATTAAAAATTGATTTCAATTTTATTCACAAATGATGGAAAATTACACTGCAAAGAAATTTGTAATAATTTTTTGTCAGTATCAATAATGAATCATCAGTATTAATAAAAAAATATATAAAAATAAATATTTATTTAATGTAACTTAAATATATATATCGTATTAAATATATTTGAATGCCGGAATATATAATACTAATAATAAACAACATTCGATTTTATTAATGACTTACTTCAAGTGATCGTAATAAACTTTCAGGTTTTTATCATAAACTTAAGTAACCATCATGAAGGAAAAGGGCTCTGTTTGGCTGCAAGCAACCAATAAATGGGATGTTAGTATAGGGAAAAACTCCTGGATCTTGTAAAGGACACAGGTATTAATTGGTTTGCTTAACTAACGTAATTGGGAACACAATAAGCTCCGGTTGACGTGTGGTTACAGAATAGATACAGAATGGAAACTATCAATCAAACGCTTATCCAACCAATGCTTTTTACATGGCACAAATACTAGACACGTCACATGACGTTAGAAAGTTCCAATCATTGTCTTTTGATTGGCTCGCGGCAGTGAACGAGATCAATTGATCCGGATCAGTAAAGTGATCCGAACCTCCCATCAATACTATAGTGAGGTCCACGTTATAATGACAGTATTTGATCAACTTTGGTTTTGCTATCCTTGTCTATCATTCGACAGAGCCGGTGGTACTATCCTTTTCTAGGTCCACAACGGTGCCAATTATGTTTTAACAGTGTAGAAATATGATTAATTAATGCAGAGAATCGGCATCGCTATTCTTCTATCTTTATCCACTTATAACGTGGACCTCACTATATTACAATGCGGAACTTTCTAACAAGATGGCGGATTTTTGTGCCAGGGTACTAGCCGAGTTTCTATACTGTATGTATACTGTGGTGTGGGGCTCTTTGAACCTTTGGATCCTTGAAACCGCCCCTTCAAAAATAACAATAACCATCATACTTCAAGTGATTATTGTTATAAATCTCTTTTCTTAGTGTAATATAGAGAAAAGATAGCATAAGAAGATACTCCATGGTACATGGAGCGTTTATGTTGCAAATTTCAGTCAACTCAAGTTCTTTTTGGTGAACTATGTGACGCTGGTAGTCTCTCATACTACACTGTTATCCAGCCGAATCAGTAATAATTTTGACAGTAGACGGCTTGAAATTTCAACAAAGAATCGGCTTGAAATTTGTAACATAAACTATTATGTGTTATTATTTTTTTCAAACATCTTCTTGTGTTATTTTCGTTTGTTGGTAATACGTTTGTGTATGTGTTGCTTGCAGACATAGCTTGCTGGACGCAAAGCTGCAGGCAGTTATGCAGGTGTGTCAGGACCAGGTGATATTGAGCAGTGTGCAGTGCATCGTTCAGAACATGATTGCCTTTGAGGACTACAGTCAGCAGCAGCTGCATTACCTGCAGTCATGTGGATTCGGCGGCCTCTGGAGGTTTGCTGGACCCTTTCCAAAGGTAACTGCATTCAATTTTCACTCAATTTATATGATTTTCTTCTATACAGTCATTGACAACGTCAATAATTGTGTAGCCTAGTCAGAATTCCCCACCCTGTTGATTATGCAGAATGTCCCACAAAAGGTGGCAGGAATTAGGTGCCTATAGTCAGTTCCACGTTATAATGACAGTATTTGATAAACTTTTGATGTTGCTATGCTTGTCTTTCGTTCGACAAAGCAGGTCGTACTATCCTTTTCTAGCTCCACAACGAAGTCAAATATGTTTTTAACAATGTAGAAATATAATTAATTAAGGCAGATAATAGGCAAAGCTGTTCTTCCATCTCTATTCACTGCCATTATAACGTGGACCTCACCATAAATGCCAAATCATGGTCTATAGAAACCAGGTCAAGACACCCGTGTTCCCTAAGGAGCGGCCATTTTGTGGGGTTTTATAGCGGCACATTTCAAAATCCAATCTGATTCAATGTGCTCGTATTCTGGTTCAGACAAAGACCTTAAAGATGTATAGACTCACATGCAGCGCTAGTGTTGTACTCGGAATTGAAATCGGCCATTGAGGGGACAACCTATAAGATTATTACATGCCTTTGTAATCTATAGTATTACAAATATATAGATATAATATCTCGTGCTAAAATACCCCAATGGCGGCCTTCAATTTCAAGTAAGAGCTATCATTGGGAAGGCATAGGCATTGTGGGTCTATATCTCTTTAAGGTCTTTGGGTTCAGATAATATGTAAAATCAGATTTTCAATTTTTTAATAATGGTTTAAGAATTTATTATTATTAAAAATTGTTCTTATTCTTGTAACATGTTATGTTTCATAAGGCATTGGGACAAGAGGCTAACCTCAAAACCAGTTCCTAATCAATTAAATCCAAAAATCAACAATTCAGTTCCTAGTTGGAATCTATATACTATTATTCTGTTGGAAGAATCTATTTTACAATTCAAAGCTAAGCAATATTTCTTGTAAAAAGTTACAAATAACACATTATTACAGTATACATACAGTATGGAAACTCGGCCAGTACCCTGGCACAAAAATTCTTGTATCGCCCCCAAAACAGGTATGTTCCGCATTGTAATAGTATTGATGGGAGTGATCCGGATCAGTAAAGTGATCCGGATCAATTGATCTCGTTTACTGCCGCGAACCAATCAAAAGACCAGGATTGGAACTTTCTAACATGATGGCGGAGTCACGTGACGTTTCTAGTATTTGTGCCATGTAAAAATCATTGGTTGGATAGGCATATGATTGATAGTTTCCATTCTGTATCTATTCTGTGACATCATGTTTAATCTATATTGATAACAGCTAATAAATTTGAAAATTGGTGAACTAGAATATCCGCAAAATTGCGATTTTGCAATACATCACGGGATTGTGTCATGACCTGTATTATTATAGACATTGCCAAATCGTCTCGCCGTTTCATCATAGATTCAACCAGCTGGCACAGTTTGGTTTGGATGTGAATCTCATGTATAAGAGTACTGTATATCCAGGTGCCTCACATACCTGTTGAAACGTTATAGATTATACAGAGTGTCCCATGAAAGTTGTAACACAGACCATAGAATCTACATGAAAATTGCAACAAAAAATGTCCAGTAAATTTTCTTATATCGACCTTAGTTTTCGAAATATATAGATTTTTCGATATTTTTGTAAAACGTCAATAACTAGAAAACTATCAGTCAAAATCTAATTCTAAGGATATGACTGGAAAGAGGATTGAACTTCCAAAAAAAATATTTTGTTCGTTCCTTTGTTGAACTTTTCATGAGCGCTCAAAGTGGAAAAAAGTACATTTGTCGAGTTCAAAGTCAGTTCGAGCGCTTATAAATAGTTCAAAAATGTCAAACAAAGAAACGAGTTATATAAATCTTTTTGGAAATTTCTTCATCATTTCCTTATCTTTAGAATAAGATTTTGATTTATAGATTTTTTAGCTATTAAAGTTTTTCAGTGGCATTCAATCATGGTTAAAATTTAACAACTGGGCCATATAAATTTAATCAGATGCTCTTTATTTGTACTGATGCAAATATAATAATAATAATATCGAGTGACCTGGCTGGCTCAGGTCTGGTGTCAGAGTTTTCAGGTCGCAACTGATCAATTTCAGGGCCTCTGACATGACTTGACTGATGCAAATTATTCTGCAACATTGATACTAAGTATATAAAAAGCCTGGTTCCAACAATTTGTTTTAACTCTTACAATTTTTCTATTTTGTTTTTACAAGCTACTAAAGTCTGTGAGATATTACTTTTAACACGGCTCTTTCTCGAAGACGGAGAGGTCCGATGATCTATCCTCCACTAATCACTCCCACTACCTAGCAGCATTCTAACGCGTCGTGCCAACACTCCCCTCCAGCTGTTGCCTGGCAATTTTTCACTGGCAGCAGATATATTGGTTTGAGTGATTACGGAGATGTGTTCATCACAAGAACGTAAAGCGAAATGACACGGCGCATCAAAATGTGCGCAGGATGACCGTCTCTGTCTATGCTACAAAATGTGGAAGGAAAAATGGGTTTTTCCTCTTCATGTTAAAAGTAATATCTCACATACTTTAGTTTTATACATCTAGTTTGTGACAGCTTATTCCTTCTGTGTGTCTTAAGAGTGTCAATTACAAACCATTCAATGTGACCTGATGTCAACCTAGCCTTATCATTTTCACCGTCGTGATGATTATGAATAAAGTCAATTACAAACTTTTTTAAAGTAACCTGAAGTCAACACAGCTTAAAAGTTTTACCACCAGTTGCACGTACGTCGGTTAACGTTTAATCACAATCAAATGTTATACTTTAATCGAGATTAGCGCTAACCTATGCATTTTGGTTGCACAAAACACAAATTTCAAGCGATAACGCCGATTGAACTAACCGGCGTAAACATTTTTTAATTCTGATTAGTTGGCACCATTTCAACGGCGATTAGCTGAAATGAAGAAATTTTGGTTGCACAAAGGTAAAAATCGAAAAATAACGCTGGTTAAACTAATCTACGTAACAAATTTTAACAGCCCATTCACGGGGAATTAAATCCAACTAACGCCGATTAGGTAGGTACCCACTGAAAGCTGTCTTTCAATTAGTTTTTGTTGAAAATACCTACAGAATTCAAAGTATGAGCTAAATATATGAGTGAATTTCATCAGTTAATAAAATAGAGAAGTGTATTTAGCTGATATTAGCATTCAAAATTAGATTCTGATTTTTGAGGTTAGTTTTCGATATGGTTCGTCTGCAGATAGCATGACACTGGTGACAGACATAACATTTTTATGGACCATGCGTAATGAATAGTCACCGCTTCAATAACATAACCTCACTTTTGTGCCATTTTTTCAGAATAATTTTAATAACATCTGTCGGTTAAATTACTGTGTTGCCGGATTGTGAAACCGTTAAAGTCTTGGTTAGTTAACCGGAAAACTTAATCGGGATTAAAAACTAACCGATCTTTGTGGAACAGAAATGAATCCGTAAAACTAACGCTGATTTTTTATTTGGCGTTAATGTCCATATTTAACAGACGTACGTGCAACTGGCCCTTATTCTTTTTATTTTCATCGTCGTGATGATTGTAAATAATTATTTTTATTTTCATTTTCGTGATGATTGTGAATAATTATTTTGCAGAGCAATTGCACGGCTGAAAATGCAGAGCTGTTTGTAAATTGTCTGGAAGCGATGGTTGAGACGTGTCTGCCGGTCGAGGAGGGTGAAATCGAAATGCCACAGTATCCCTCCATGCTGAGTGTCTCCTCCAATATGAACCTGTCATCTTCGCTCTCCAGTCTGACTCTTGCATCACCCACTGATAAAGGTTAGTAGCGAAATGCTGCAACATCAATCACTTTCATGAAGCAGAATCTGCAATATTCATGCTAGAGAATGACAGTTTTTTTTATATACAATTTAACATGCTATCATTGAACGGAATTGACAAATCTTATTTTTAAATTACTGTGATCATTTTTCATAAGGAAGATATAATTCATAAATAAGAAAATAACTTCTTCATATTAGAAGTTATAAGTTCTATAGTAGAAAGTAACTTCTAAATGACACTTCTAGGATCAAAACTAGTATCAAACTTTTCTGCTTAACTACTAGATTATATATAATACTTTATACTAGATTTTTACTAAATCTACTACTATAGTTTCGCAGGATGTTTTTGAAGGTTTTTCTTGAATCACATGATTACGAGTACTTTGAAAATTTATTGCTGGGAAAAACAAGTTTTTCGAATTTAGCCTATCACATTTAGGACCGGCTTGTATGACACTTATTAAATCTAATGAACCATTAGATCAATTGACGACCTAAAAAGTAAACCTAAAAGTGTTCTAAAGGTGTAATGACCCAAATGATTCAATAACTTTCCCAGAAACCAGGCCTTTATTTAAATATTTATTATTATTTGAGTGAATATCAAATAGTGACAGTATAGTCGAATGGTTTATAGACGCTGGTTTTGTAATCCAGAGGTCTCAGGTACAAATTCCGATATTTTTATCGGGTCACTCCTGTGTTTCGGGTGACACTTGAAGCCATCGGTCTCGGCTGCCTAAAAATTGTCGTTCAGTCAAATCAGAGATTCTGAAATTGATCAGGTGTGACCTGAAAACTCAGTAAGCAAGGTCACTTCATATTTATTCGATTTATTGTTTTTTTAGAACGGGTTATTGAAATGTTTTATGAGCCTTTTAAAATTCTTATAAAATGAAGGGGATTACCACATATCAATAACAGTGTTTGTGTCTGCTGCAGTAAATATATTAATACCATAATTTTTAATGGGACGGTTCATACTCAGTTGGTCGGGCTGAGTGGAAATGGTTGCATTAGAACTCATAGGAATAATACTGTATTGGAAACGTAGTTAATCTAATTGAATCATGCATTGGTATCATTCTTTGTCTTATATCTAGATTATCTTTATCGACTTAAGGACACAGCCTACAGCCTCAAGTCGGTTGAATCAGGCATTGGAAAAGGATCTTCTTTGTCTTATATCTAGATTATCTTTATCTTTATCGACTCAAGGACATGACCTTAAGTCGGTTGAATCAGGCATTGGTAAAGGATCTTTGTCTGATATCTAGATTATCTTTATCGACTTGAGGACATGGCCTTAAGACGGTTGAATCAGGCATAGGTAAAGGATCTTCTTTGTCTGATATCTAGATCATCTTTATCGACTTGAGGTCATGGCCTTAAGTCAGTTGAATCAGGCATTGGTCAAGGATCTTCTTTGTCTGATATCTAGATTATCTTTATCGACTTGAGGACATGGCCTTAAGACGGTTGAATCAGGCATAGGTAAAGGATCTTCTTTGTCTGATATCTTGATTATCTTTATCTTTATCGACTCAAGGTCACAGCCTTAAGTCGGTTGAATCAGGCATTGGTAAAGGATCTTCTTTGTCTGATATCTAGATTATCTTTATCGACTTGAGGTCATGGTCTTAAGTCAGTTGAATCAGGCATTGGTCAAGGATCTTCTTTGTCTTATATCTAGATCATCTTTATTCGATAATCTAGTCTTGAAAAGTTTGTAAAAATGCACTTTTTTGTAATATGTTGGACAGAGCCAATGATGGATGGGGACGCCGCAAGTGGAACTGTGTCACTGGGCCGAGCGTCTTTTAGCAAATCAAGATCGACGATTAAAAAGACTTCGACAGAATGAGATTCGTTACGCCTGCTTCAGGCAGGATCAACATTTAGTCTAAATTGGCTGTAGAATAGTTCAGATATATGTAAGTACCGTAACAATATTTTTTCTATTTAATTTACTCCTGACAAAAATTGCTCAGTTGAATTTTCACTCAACTCTTAACTAGTGCAATAATTATATCAAACATATAATGTACGTTATGTATTTTCCTCGTACGTTATATAAGTTTAGTAACAATATTTCTATAATATCATTCATAATATTATCAGATTGTATTTTTTTGTAATAATTTCTACTTGTCTGTCCAATATAGAATTTTTCACAATCACTGCAATTGATTTTGTATACTCCTGTTTTTTGAACATATTATCTTGATCATTTATTTTTGAGAACCTTTGTAGCATATTAAATGCATTGTTCCTAGATCTAAAACTTAATTAAAATCAATAATTGCAGCGATTGTAAAAAATTCTATATTGGACAGACACTTAGAAATTTTCAGACAAGATTTAATGAACATTATTATACGGGCACTAAAATCCAATAATTATACAACACAAAAATCAGCATTTGCTGAACACCTTCTAAATTCAAACCATGAATAAAAAAGCATTGAACATAATATGTCAATATTAGAATTTGGACATGATAGTAAAAAATTTAATGTGAAGGAGGAATTCCAAATTTATTTACATTTTAATCTTAATAAAAATAATATACTAAACATCATCCATATGGAGAATCATAACCCAATTTTCGAAAAAAAATAAAACTAAAAAATCTGGTGTGGCGCACTCACACAACTTTCCTTGCCGTTATGAAAATTGATCAACTGACGCTAGTGTTCTCGCGCATCTCTACTATTCTAAGATCTGAGCCAGCTGGTGACAGGACAATAGCGCTGCAGACACACGAAGTCTGCTATCTCTCCATAGTGAATGATTTAATAGAATCAACAGTTGCCAACAGTTTATAATTGAATAATCTTATTTTCTCGAATTTCGAGCTTATTTTCAATTTTAGGTGAAAATGCTACTGCACATTAATTGTAGAGATTTTTATGCTCGATCTTTTCCACTTGAAATTTTTTGTTTACATTGTTTCTGAAGCCTGATAATTGGGAATCTAAAATCAATCTTTGCATACATGGGGCGGTGCTCCTGAAATTTTTACAGATATGGGACTCGTGGCAGTTGATAGAGCTTATCAATGAATTTTTTAGGTATGAATTTGATCAAAATCGTTGGAGCCGTTTTCGAGAAAATCTCGAAAAACCCTGTTTTTGACAACATTTTTGCAATTTTAGCCGCCATCTTGAATTGCATTTGATCGAAATTGTTCGTGTCGGATCCTTATAGTGTAAGGACCTTAAGTTCCAAATTTCAAGTCATTCCGTTGATTGGGAGATGAGATATCGTGTACACAGACGCACATACACTCATACACACACACACACACCACACACACACACACACACCACACACACACACACACACACACACACACACACACACACACACACACACACACACCACACACACACACACACACACACACACACACATACACACATACAGACCAATACCCAAAAACCACTTTTTTTGACTCAGGTGACCTTGAAACGTATAGAAATTTAGAAATCGGGGTACGTTAATTTTTTTCGGAAAGCAATACTTTCCTTACCTATGGTAATAGGGCAAGGAAAGTAAAAATCTCAAATTAACCAGTTGATAGATAGGGGCAGCTGCTAAATAATTTACTTGAAGATGTTTTTAAAAATAACAGAACTATTACTATTTTAATTACATTTATTGGAAATCGATTTTTACTTTCCTTGCCCTATTACCATAGGTAAGGAAAGTATTGCTTTCCGAAAAAAATTAAGGTACCCCAATTTCCAAGTTTCAATACGTTTCAAGGTCCCCTGAGTCCAAAAAAGTGGTTTTTGGGTATTGGTCTGTATGTGTGTGTATGTGTGTGTGTGTGTGTGTGTGTGTGTGTGTGTGTGTGTATATATGAGTGTATGTGCGTCTGTGTACACGATATCTCATCTCCCAATTAACGGAATGACTTGAAATTTGGAACCTAAGGTCCTTACAATTTGAGGATCCGACACGAACAATTTCGATCAAATGCGATTAAAGATGGCGGCTGAAATGGCGAAAATGTTGTCAAAAACAGGGGTTTTCACGATTTTATCGAAAACGGCTCCAACGATTCTGATCAAATTTATACCTGGAATAGTCATTGATAAGCTATATCAACTGCAACAAGTCCCATATCTGTAAAAATTCCAGGAGCTCCGCCCCATCTATGCAAAGTTCGATTTTAGATTCTCAATTATCAGGCTTCAGATACAATTTAAGCAAAAAACTTTCGAGTGGAAAAGATTGAGCATGAAAATCTCTACAATTAATGTTCAGTAACATTTTCACCTAAAATTAAACATAAGCTCGAAATTCGAGAAAATGTGATTATCCAATTGCAAACTGTTGATTCTATTAAATGATTCACTATGAAGAGATAGCAGACCTCGTGTGTCTCCAGCGTTATATTCCTGTCACCAGCTGGCGCAAATCTTTGAATAGTAGGCTTGAGATACGCGGGAACACTAGCGTCACGTGATCAATTTTCATAACGGCAAGGAAGTTGTGTGAGTGCGCCACACCAGATTTTTATAACCTGGCAATGGTGTGATCACCAAAACTAGTAGTTACGTTACAATTTGTTTTCTTTCTTTATTATTTTATTAATTTTTAAGGGTACTATAATTCTATCTTATAAATAAAAGAAAGTAGCCCTGAATTCATATATTAAAAAAAATTCTATTATACAGTATTATATTACTTGTATTGCAGTATCTGATGTGAATTAAATCACTAATATCGGGGCACCGAGCTTCGCTCGTAATTTTTATTTATTGATAAACAGAACACAATTCTCTAAAATGATCGTGTTTTTATATTTCACAGCTGGCTATACGTCATCTTATGAATTTCGGGGATGCGATATTTTGGTTTTTTACATACTCACTTTTTTACTATCCACATTTGTTTGAGCCAAGGATGAATTATCCTTTTAATGTCGTTCAGCGAGTTTTCTCACGGATGATACCTAGAGCAATCGAATCTTTATATCATAAACCTACTATGTTCCAAATTTCGTGAAAATCGTTAGAACCGTTTTCGAGATCCGTTAAACATAAATAACCAGATATAAAAATAACCAGACACATAAATACAGAAATTGCTCGCTTAATATAATAGGATAATTCTCAACTCACCTTGTCTACAACAACTACCTAAATGAAAATAATTCTTTCAAAATCATTGTCTTATAGAACAGATTTTCTCTTTACAGTCTACGCATCACAATTAATAAAAAATAATATAAGATGAAAGTCTCATCAGTTGAACTCTCACCAATTAATAGAATTTTCAATTGATTTTTTTCAGATTTCTATTACCACGGAAGAAAACCATTTGGTGATCTCACACTATTAAGTACAGTATGTAAATTAGTAATTTTATAATAATGACTTGAAAATATCAAGAGCCTAGCTATATGATAAGAGCCTAGCCCTAGTTATGAACTCTAACAATGAATTTACACGATAGATATTTGCAAATGAGAATTGCTATTCTATTCTATGTGAGGAAATCGCAGGGACCAAAATCTCAGTTGCTTTTTCATATCAAATCCATTTTCTATTCCAATTCTTATTTTCTATGTTTTCTTATTGGAAAACTCTGTTCTCAATCCCTAAAGTCAAATTTTTATTTATCTTAATCCAACTATATTCGACACTGCACAAAGAAAGGCGAACAAAATCGAAAGCTCCTAATAACCTTCGAAAATATTGAAATATGTTATTTCATTTTCATCCATTGTATAAGCTTAATATGGTAATAACATATTATACAATAATGTTCAAGTAATTTTGAATTATTTAAATTTTTACATAGTGTTTTCATAGAAATTGCATGGATTTCTTGAAGTTTGACGTGAATTTCTATCTAGCCCCAATATAGATAGAATTACAAGAATGCGTTGTTGATTCAAGATACGCAGTTTTAATGGTATTATTAAAATTCTAAACGGATGTTTAGTTTTTCTTGACTTGATTTGAAAATAAATGACAATTTCGTATCTACTCAGTTGTGAGTAAATGGACAAAGTATTGCTATATAATTATATTTCGAATCTTTTATTATGACTTTTTGAACTGAGAATAAATCCAGCGTTCTCCAAAATATTTATTAATAAGTTCTCTTCAGTTTTTACTTTAGATTGTGAGTGCTTTCTTTGGTTCTCCATTTTATTTTCTTCACTCATAAATTTTTCAAAATCCAAAAAATGAAAGCAATTTCTGAAAAGATAATGAACCAGATCGGTAAAATTAAAACTGGACTATAGTCCAGTTTACAATCCACAGTGCTAGAAACTGCTCTATTGCAAAGAATGTCACTTCTATCAAAGCATCCTTAGCGCTGTTTTGAACGGAAATCGATAGAAATCCATCCACAACAAACCGCATGGCACAAAATATTACAGCAAAAGATTGGGCAACAATTGATTTCAAAGCACAGAACATGTGCACCATGCACTATTTCTCAAATGGATTTGAGAATTAGAAAGATATTAGTCAAGCAATCAATTGTGGAATCGAAAAATCCGTATTTTTGTGGTGAGATTGTGTACTCTTTTTGCTTGCCACAACATTATATGAGATTTATTAATCAACAAGTCAACATGTTGGTCCAACAACCAAGCTGTTGCTTGCCGCACATTAGAGTCCACTTGCCAACATGGCCTCCTTGGTGGGCGAATCGCTGAGTGTCTGCTGTAGACTTTGCAGCAACTATTTTACTACTATAGTGAGGTCCACGTTATAATGGCAGTATTTGATTAATATTGGTGTTCTTGTCTATCATTCGTCAAAGCATATAGCGCTATCCTTTTCTACCTCTACAACATTTCCAGATCGTTTTTGTAGAAATATGATCAATTAACAAAATATTCAATCTCAATTATGAAAATTTGTTGTTTAATCAATGAAAAATATTTTTTCCTGACGAATAAAAATATAATTATTATTTTGAACAAGAATTAACAGTTAGTATTACATCAGATATACCGGTATCAGCTATCCTCTATTGGAAGGCAGTGACAAGGCAGAGAATCGGCAACGCTGTCCTCCTATCTTTCTCCACTGCCATTATAAAGTGAAACACACTACTACAGTGGTGGTTGTCGTCCAAGAGGCTTTAATGTTTCTTATTAAATATTCAATCAACTCTCGATGTTATGTAATTCCTTCTACCACTTTTCTTATTGGAAATTCAGGTTGTGATCGTTTAGTATTCCTAAATTTATTTCATTGTTATTAAATATTGACAATTAGATAATTTATTTTTGTGAATAAGGGAAGGCTCTAAAACATAACTTTGCAATAGTTATTTTACTTAATAAAATGTGCAGGGTCACAAGAACTAGTCTATTTAATAGTTGGCTCAGAAAATTACAACACCAATTTGAATTAGTCTGTACGATAGTACATTATATTCAAGGAATTGTAGAATTTTGTAATGTTCATTCCCTTAAAAGTATTTTAGGACTATTTCAGTTTTGAGAAGTAGGTAATGAAGAAAAGATTCTATTTCAGCGTCAACTAGAATACGTCATATTTTTATTCATTCGATTTTTGACGTTATAATCGCATCTAACTTATTATTCTTAATTAGATGATAATTAATGTACATAGTAAACTTTAAATGTGTGGTTGAAACTTTTTTCAAAGTTTCTTAATTTAAACTTGTCGATCTATCTAATCAATTTTCAGTATCTTTCCAAGTTCAATTTAAATTTTGAATGTCAAAAATGTACAGTAGATAAGTAAGGTCATTTTTCCTGAATAATTGATTGGAACATTATTTAATATTTATAAAAATATGATCATATATCAACAAATAAATTTAATATAAGTTTCATGATAGAGAAGAGTCTAGTGTGTTAAATGGCTGTGAATACGTATGGAGGAATTTGTTATTATATTTGAGATTTTTTTTCAAGATGAATTTACTTATAAATGTTGAAGTTAACAATCTTGTATTACATTACTATTATTCATTAAGGTTTTGGTTTTATGAACGTTTTGGTAATTGCTTTAAATTGATTTCTATGTTATTCAGGTAGGCCTAACTTCATATTTACTTACTCCTCTTACTTCATATTTTCAAAAAATGAAACATAATATAGAATGATTTTTGGAATATATAAAATCTAGTACCAGAAAAATATACATCTTTTACAAGTAACATCTTTATAAAATTAGGTTATTAGACTCAATGACCAGTTAAAAAACTCGTTTTTGAATGCATTCAAAGTTCATATTGAAATCTCATTCAATTTATTTTGAAAATAATGTAAGTTTTATTTATAAATAAATTAGTAGGCCTAATAATTGAATTTAGCTTGATTGTTTTCTATTTTGTTACATTTCAAAATCTCTATGCTGATTAATTTGGTAGAGTGAGAAATTGTTTGAATGTGATCTTATGAAATGGATATCTATCCCGGTGAACTGAATACTGTAGCCTAATAGCGTGTAAACGTTTTTCAATATTATTACTGAATGTTTATTTATTACTAGTACTACAGCTACTTTCAATATTGTGTATTATAATGTGTAAGTTAATTGTGTAGGATCAAAATAACTAATGGACTTTATAAGAAGTTGTCCCAGAAATATCAGTTGCCAAAATAAAGATGATGGAAGATAGCATATTATTGTTCACAACGTTTTACTGGTGACACTGTATATTTATCAGTCTTTATCAATCTTTCATTCTTATTTACAAAGTTTACGAGCCTAATCGTGTTATCTCTCGTTATGATATAACTGTTTACATGTTAGTTTACTGCACAATGTATCTTCATTAATATTCCTCATTTGGCCTTGTATAGGTTTATCATGAAAATTCGTATGCATTGATGAACTACTTCAATAACGATATTTTCATGTTAAATATTGTTAAAATCATAATTTCTTGAGTTTGAAGTTTTTACATTTGATCCCCAAAAGTTGCATTGTTCATTGTTGCTTACAAATGTAATAAAATGATGTACAGTATGTACTTTTATTGTAGCATTTGGCATTCATATAACTAAAGGAGTTTTCTTTAGAAATTCAAAACCTTGAATCATTGAAATCTACTCGTTTTTCCAAGTGAGTTAATATTGTTTCCAATTCCAGTTATCATTTAACGGTACAAGGTAATGGGACTAGAAAATCAAATTAAAAAATCATTTCGAAAAAAATCGATTTAAGAAGTAACATTAAAAAGAAACTCCTAAACAAGTCTCGCTTTTATGTTAAAACACACTCATCAATTTATAAAGTGATCTTTTCATAGTGAAAAGCGTTCAGAACAAACTGTCCCAAGATTGATTTTCAAATGATTTCTACTTTCTTCTGTAATAATAGGAATAAATTTTTACAAGGTTTTGTTGAGACTTAAATTGAGATATAGTCTCATTATAGGCTACTTCATTGTAAAATACAGTTCCTGCCCACTAATTTCATTCTTATTGAGTACTGATTCGACTATTTACAGGCTGCAATCGAAATATTTCTCTTGAGTATTTGGCCAAAATACTCTCTTTGTTTAATCTTGCATTGAAATGAATTTATTACAAATATAAATAATATAAAATAATAATCTATGTCTATTAGATGTTTAATAATGGTTATATTACTCTGTAAGTATGGGCGATATCTATATGCATTTAAAATTTTAACTATGTAATTAATAATTTGATAATATTTCTGTATATCTGTTGATAAAATCCAAAAGATCTAGTCATTATTTTGCAAAATACATCTTTGTTGTTAGTTTTTATTGATCTTATCATTTCCTAACCCATAATCTTATTGACTGCTTATAAAGTATCTCGTAAAATGCGATTCAGAAAGTGAGTCACTCTGTGTGTGGCCGGGCTCTAGTACAACCCTGTATTTTCTACTCTGGAACTCTATATTTTCTGTACTCTGAAGGCTGAATCAAATTATAGTTGAAGATCCGTCTACAAGTCTAAACATTTTCATAACAAGCGAAGAATAGCACAGCATGTATAATAAAAGAGTGAGCGCATCTCAGAGTCAGCTATGTACTTCAAGGTTTGGTCGAGCAGATAACAGGTTCATTCATTCAAATTCCAAATTTTATACAAATTTGGTACAGAAATTCAGCTAGGGTCTAGAAATGTTGTCTTGAGAGTACTCCAGAATTACGCCAGAGATAAGCGGTTTTACTACGGTTTCCTAGCATTCCCTAGCGTTTTCTCATATTTTTCAAGAACTAATGGAGAGAAAATGTTGAAATTTGGTACAGATGTTCAGCTAGGAAATTTTATCTTGAGAGGACTTTGAAACAACGCCGAAAATAGCCCGATATAGGCGATTTTACAGAGTTTTTTCTGCTTTTTCAAGAACTAATTGAGAGAAAATGTTTGAATTTGGTAACTAGGTTCATTTAAGCTGTACAATGTTGTATAAAAGGTGCTATTGTTGAAGGAATTTAATTTACGCCAAAGATAAGCCCAAAATCATCGTTTTCTCAGCTTTACGAAGAACAAATAAACAGAAAATGTTCGAATTTGTTACATATTTTCAGCTAGGTTCTAGAAATTTTATGTTAGAAGGGCTTCAAGTTTTTTCCGAAGATAAGACCAACATTTTCACCGTTTTCCTGCGTGGTCTCAGACAACTGGTGATTGAATCGATCCTAAAAAATGGTATTTGAATCTGCTGTTCTGAACTCTGGATGATTCAGCGGGGGGTCCTGGGCGGAGCCCCCTAGCTAGACGGATAAGCAGGCGTGCGAAGCGAGCCTACCGGCTAGGCCAATATATAGACATTGAAAAATATATTAAACAACAATGATACAAACAGAAAAACAACAAGTTATTTTTACTTGATGGTAAGGGATGAGACTGATGTTGAGGTATTTCTCCATCATAAAAATAGAAATACCCTAGTATTGTCAATAACACTTTTTCTCCCTGCACACGAACAAATCATCCACGCAGGGATTATATCCATTATGTTGTTACACTATTATTTTGTGAAAATGGATGTTTATAAATAGAAAACGATTGAATTCTACAATTTCAGTAGGCCTACCCAGATTTTGAAAATATTTATATAGTGGTATTGACAATATTGGTGTATTTTCTTCATATAATTTCCATACTTCTCCCCATCCATCACTCCGATGCTCCATTATTTTTTTTTCCTTGAAAGGCGGTTGTTTGGCTGGAATAGATTTCGACAACTTGCACGCTCCTTGGATTCGAAATGGAAATTATGCGATTATTAACGCGGCCTGTGGAAATGGCAAGGCAAGGTCAGGCAGCGAGCGCTGAATGTCGTTTGTCAGTATTCCACAGTCACTGTCAGTTTCGTATGGCTACAGTACCGTTGGTTGCAAGGAGCCGTCTACTTGCACTGTGCAGGTGTATGCCTACTGTGTAAGCTTACTGTGTTTGTGTTGTGGTGAAGGGACCGGTCACTGATCAATTTTCCGGGCCTAACAGGAAAATGCTCGACCTACTCACTCTGAAAGGGATATCGAAACAGGTGGAAACATTTTTTTACTTATGTACGTGATCAAATATAGTAATTTATTTTTATTTATGTTAATTATATTAAATATTGGTTAGATTCATTTTATTAGACCACGTTCTTTATCAAAAATAATAGGTGGGTATATCGATAATCTTACTTTGAAGAATTTAATTGAATGCAAATGATAGAGTACCTTACAGTAGGCTACATGTAAATAGTGTACGGGTTATTAAAAAGTTTTTATTTTGTTTAGCAGATATACAAAAAAAAAACATAAGTATAATAATTATGCAATAATAATCAAATATCGGGGCACCGAGCTTCGTTCGTCATTTTTATTTATTGATAAACAGAACACAATTATTTAAATGATCGTGTTAATATTTTACAGCTGGCTATATGTCAGCTTATGAATTTCGGGGATGAGATATTTTGATTTTTCACAGACGCACTCGCCCACTCACTTTTTTATCATCCACAGACGACGACAGTCTCAGCTGTTTCAGCCAAGGATGAATTATCCTTTTAATGTCGTTCAGCAAGTTTTCCCAAGGATGAGACCTAGTGCAATCGAATTTTGATATCATAAACCTGCTATGTTCCAAATTTCGTGAAAATCGTTAGAACCGTTTTTGAGATCCGATGGACATAAATAACCAAATATAAAAATATATACAGATGAACAGAAATTACTCGCTTAATATAATAGGATTGAATAATTATTTAGTTACAAAAGAAGATGACAAAAATAATTGAAATAGACATATGAATTTAATTGAAATTAGACCTGTTCTATTGCAATTTGTCCACTGCTAATAGGAATTTTGTTTTATCAATAATTACCCTAATAATCTGTTGAAAGTTATAGTTTCTCACCGCACTTGATTATTCAGAATCATAATGCTACTCTGTCAATAATCTGAGCATATGGTTTCGATTGAGAATAAACTTTTTTGGAAGAGAATGATCTCATGGTAATAATGGGGAGTGTGTATTACATTTTGATTGCGATCAACAAGTAGGCTACGCCGAGTGATTAATGTCATAAAAATGATTTATGATTCTGTATAGACTGAATGCTACTGATCACCAAAAAAACTTGAAGGAATGTTAGTTTTCAATTGGAAATTGAGTAAATTCGCACCAAACTGAAGGTATATTTTCAAAATTTTCCGGACCCCCTTTGGTGGGGGAATACCCCCTACACCCCCCGGTGTCTCCTCAAAGTTAGGTGCTTTCTACTCCAATGTTATGATCCCCCCCCACCGATTTTTTTTTTTTTTTTTGGATACGCCACTGCCCTAATATTGTCAATAACACTTTTTCTCCCTGCACACGAACAAATCATCCACGCAGGGATTATATCCATTATGTTGTTACACTATTATTTTGTGTAAATGAATGTTTATAAATAGAAAACGATTGAATTCTACAATTTCAGTAGGCTACCCAGATTTTGAAATATTTATATAGTGGTATTGACAATATTGGTGTATTTTCTTCATATAATTTCCATACTTCTCTCCATCCATCACTCCGATGCTCCATTATTTTCGTTTTCCTTGAAAGGCGGTTGTTTGGCTGGAATAGATTTCGACAACTTGCACGCTCCTTGGATTCGAAATGGAAATTATGCGATTATTAACGCGGCCTGTGGAAATGGCAAGGCAAGGTCAGGCAGCAAGCGCTGAATGTCGTTTGTCAGTATTCCACAGTCACTGTCAGTTTCTTATGGCTACAGTACCGTTGGTTGCAAGGAGCCATCTACTTGCACTGTGCAGGTGTATGCCTACTGTGTAAGCTTACTGTGTTTGTGTTGTGGTGAAGGGACCGGTCACTGATCAGTTTTCAAGGAAAATGCTCGACCTACTCACTCTGAAAGGGATATCGAAACAGGTGGAAACATTTTTTTACTTATGTACGTGATCAAATATAGTAATTTATTTTTATTCATGTTAATATAATTTAAATATTGGGTAGATTCATTTTATTAGACCTCGTTCTTTATCAAAAATAATAGGTGGGTATATCGATAATCTTACTTTAAAGAATTTAATTGAAGGCAAATGATAGAGTACCTTACAGTACACGTAAATAGTGTACGGGTTATTGAAAAGTTTTTATTTTGTATAGCAGATATACAAAAAAGTATAATAATTATACAATAATAATCAAATATCGGGGCACCGAGCTTCGTTCGTCATTTTTATTTATTGATAAACAGAACACAATTCTTTAAATGATCGTGTTAATATTTTACAGCTGGCTATATGTCAGCTTATGAATTTAGGGGATGAGATATTTTGATTTTTCACAGACGCACTCGCCCACTCACTTTTTTATCATCCACGACGAAAGTCTCAGCTGTTTCAGCCAAGGATGAATTATCCTTTTAATGTCGTTCAGCAAGTTTTCCCAAGGATGAGACCTAGTGCAATCGAATTTTGATATCATAAACCTGCTATGTTCCAAATTTCGTGAAAATCGTTAGAACCGTTTTTGAGATCCGATGGACATAAATAACCAAATATAAAAATATATACAGATGAACAGAAATTGCTCGCTTAATATAATAGGATTGAATAATTATTTAGTTGCAATAGAAGATGACAAACATAATTGAAATAGACATATGAATTTAATTGCAATTAGACCTGTTCTATTGCAATTTGTCCACTGCTAATAGGAATTTTGTTTTATCAATAATTACCCTAATAATCTGTTGAAAAATTATAGTTTCTCACCGCACTTGATTATTCAGAATCATATTATGCTACTCTGCCAATAATCTGAGCATATGGTTTCGATTGAGAATAAACTTTTTTGGAAGAGAATGATCTCATGGTAATAATGGGGAGTGTGTATTACATTTTGATTGCGATCAACAAGTAGGCTACGCCGAGTGATTAATGTCATAAAAATGATTTATGATTCTGTATAGACTGAATGCTACGGATGAAAAATGGAAAATTGAAATTGACTATCTCATCACAGAAAAATTCGAATAACTTCATAAAACTCATGATGAACAGTGAATAATTTTCTATAAACGCGAAAGAAATTCCTATAGTTAAGATTATAAATTATAGTAACTAAAATGTTTAGAGAAAACATTTTTAATTAATAACAATAAAAGCAATAATAGGTATCGTTATTGATGAAACTATTTCCGAAAAAAATAAAGTTAATGTGTGCGTCTTCCATAAAGTATATAGGTCTATACTGAAAGGTGTAGAATTTTTTTTGTTGCGGAGTACCGTGTAGCTTTAATCAGTTACATATGTATTGTAAATCAAGAAGGTATGCCCTCATGAGAAATACTTTCAAAGCAAGTAAGAAATTAGTGTTCAAATACAAAATCATTTTACAATAGTCAATTCAAAGGACAAAATAATACACTCTGGTATTGCACATTTTCAATTGAATTTCATTTGTTTCAAGTTTTTCCTGTTATAATCATGGGATATTCTAGAATGAATTATTTTTAATTTTGAAAATAGAGTTACAGTAATAATTATAATGTGGCTGATATTTTCTTGTTGTATCACTGACAAATAGGCTAAAACTTGGGTAGGTACTATAATTGATTTATCAACTGACAACTGGATAACTCATTGAGGAAATAAGGCTTCAATGAAAAATCATCAGGAGTTTCCTCGAATACGTCTCTTGAACTCTACTTTGATCTGTCTTTCTTCAAATATCATCGTTTTAAATTTATCATAGGCTATCGTTATGAGTTTTCAATATCAGTCGACTAGATCCTCCGACATGGTTAAAATGGACCTGGTATAATCGAACACCTGGTCTAATCGAGACACTCCCGTTAAAATGAACTACAGTTTTATTTTTCAAGAGATGGAATTGTCACAATATTATTGCCACCATGTGATCAATTGAAGCCTTATTACTCTGGTACGGTAGTTTGATCAGTTCAATAAGAAAAAGAATCCATACAAAAAAGGTTTTCAAGAATTTTTCTTCCTTAGCCTTTATTTTTTGTAGGGAGCAAAGAACTTTAATGTCCCACGTGTACTCTGTTATAAAGGTTGATTAATTCGACAAACATATCAAAACAATATCTTTCGCGATTCAAAGTATTATAATGATGAACATTATAGAATAAAACAAACAAATCTACTACTCTATTATATACTCCAATATATTTTTATTGGATACACAGTAAAAGTAATTTGAAAAGAAATCTTACGAACTTGTAAAACTATTTTCAGCTTTTATTACCTACTAATCAAAGTTTGTTTTCGATTTTTTTTCTGTGTTAAAAATAAATTTGATTTGAAATTCATGTAAATGCTAACTAAATTTATCATCTATTTCGAGAATTCATCCCAATAAATTTCCTTGGAAAAGCGCATTGAATAATGATCCTGCAGCCTCCAAGCATCTGAAGGCCTTCATGGCAATTAACATTTGAAATGAACTGTCAACTGTCTATTGTATAACATATTTCTATTGAATAAGTGTCTCTCACATCAATAATAATTACCGGTAATTCTCTATACTAGTTACTCTAGTACTAATTACCGGTAAATCACACAAAAAATATGACTTTCATGGCAATGTAATTCACGATATACTAATGCCTATTTTCGATATCAGTCCAACTAGATTATATAAGTCTGTCAAGGGTACCGGTATTGCTAATTTATCTTCAACAATCAGTGTATATACTGCTTCCACTCGTAGAGTGATTGATTGATTATAATATGCTTTATTGGGGCGGAGTTAGGACTCCTGGTCATCTCTGCCACACAACCCTTTACAAAATAAGAAAAAAAATACATAAAAATACAAAAATAAGATTACATAAGATTCATACCAATAAATAAAAATCTTAATCAAAATACAATTACCTATAATGAAAGAGAAATTAATTATTAAAATTAATTTATTAATACAATTATTGGAAAACAATATTCCAATTTTCACTAGATAAATCCTATAAGAAAACCTATCAGAAATGAAGATTAATCAATTTGCCATTCACTCACACATGCACCCAAAACAACCCTAAAAACAAAGATTTTACAAAGTATAATAATTATCATAAAAGAATATAAGATGAATATCTGTAGTTGCATAAAAAGTAAAAAGGAGCTAAATTCATGTAGATTGATACAATGTAAATAGAACAATAAAAAATAAGGCTTAACCCGACCCAAGCCTAATCAGCGCCACCAGACCCCAGCCAATTCAATACTGCCACGCCAAATACGACTGCCAATACTCTTCACCGTTGGAGGCAACAGATTCCAGATCCGGCAAGCTGATACATGGAATGAATGATTTGTTATACATAGATGTTCTATGGTTTGGAATAACCAATAGTTGGGAGCCCTGCCTAGCCTAGAGAGAGGGAGAGAGAGAGAGAGAGAGAGAGAGATTGATTGAGTACTTTATTTATGTAGATTACAATATATACTGGCTTATACACTTATATAAAATAGCTTACAATACAGCAAAATTGTAGATGAATTTACAAAATATTTTTGTAAAAATTTACAAAGTAAGAAAAAGAATTATTGAGCTGTATATCATCACGACATGGTAATAGCGCTCAATTGCCAAGACCGAGATCCACAATGTTCCAAAAATCTTTCATGTTCTTAGGTCCAAAATTCTTCAATAATTTGCCTGACAATGTAAGATCTTGCCAATCGTACCCTTTGTTCAATAGATTGATCAGAGAGTGGCTATTCGGTCTTCTTCCAGAGGCGGTCGAAGCTATGTTTTTTGTTGTTCAATGAGAGATCACATTTCTCAAATTCTAAAAGTTATTTTACTTACTATTTTTCCTGTTGATAGCCTTCATCTTATTCTTTATTTGTTGTATTACTTCAATTTTTTTGTTTCTCAAAGCCTTACAATTCATTTCCTAGTTCTAATTACTGGATACATTATGTAACGAATTCTATAAACAAATTGATTTTTCTTACTATAAGTTTCTAGGGTTTGCAGCAACTCCTCAATGCGTACAGGGAAGCTTCCCATGCATGAGAGTATTTATTGTCAAGAGAATTGAATGTATATATATATGATATGAAAAAAGCAATTTGTAATAACTATAGATAAAATAGATAATATTGTTATGCATCTACATAAATTGGCGGAGCTTTGGACATATATATCAATGTCCATTTTTCGGAAAGAATATTCGAAGTATCCTTCCCACTAACTCTCTACCAAAACGTTAATCTCATTTATTCAACTAAGGATTTATTTAAAAATGAAAATATTGTAAAAGTTTTATATTATATGAAGATTTAAGAGGAAAAAACAGAGAATTAATAAAGTGAAATAATTATATAAGTAAGATCAAATCATTGATTATAAAATGGAGTAGGCTGAAAGTAGATCAGGGTAATCAACTTTCAGTAATTTACAGCAGTATGCAGTGGATAATTAAAATAACATGAGTTTATATTATATATATATATATATATATATATATATATATATATAATTTATTCTATAACAGAATTATAGGTTTGTATTTGTGGGATGGGTGAGGGATGGTTGTCATGTGATCGTTCTAGTGCTGGACAGCAGTTTCAGTCATTTGTGTCCAAAAGATATTTTTTTAAAGTCAGGATGAAGCTCACTCGGCTCTCGATGGACCTGTGTGTGAGAGAGAGAGAGAGAGAGAAAATTTCTAGACAATAATGTAAGGCTGTACCTTATACTGTACCTTATATATACTGTAAATGTTGAGCCCTTGAGCCCCCTTTCTTGCAAAGATTAGCCCGACACTGTACGTAATATCTGAAAAGAGAATCAGGCTTTATCGCAAAAAACTGCTTAGTAAAGAGTGAACACCAGGATAAGAACTACAATATACTTGAAGTTTTCATGATAAAATCTCAACATACTCTTCAAAATTTGTATTCCTCTTGAAATGGTCCTATAGAACCCACATTTTCTCATGTGATTGGCCTATTTAGAAAACTATATTTAAAAAATCGAATATAATAAAGAAGGATGGAAAATAAGTAGGCTAATATAGATCCTTGAAATGTTCTACTTGCACCTGTATAAAACGTAAAACAAGCTGCATCTACAAAATCTTTGTTCCATGAGTACAGTACTGGTATGTTTTGTTGATTTTTAATCATTAACTTTCCAATACTAAATGTAGAATTGATTCATTTACTGACACTCTCGTTGCCTCTGGCTATTATATAAATGCAAATTCAATAGAGTAGCATTATTTCATGAAGGTACAAAGTAGCTATTTAGCTACTTGTAATAGCTATTTCATAAGTAGGTACTGTAGTAGGAGCTAAGTTAGAAGAAAATATGCATCAATTCGACCCTGGCTTGTTACTAAGCTGAGAATATCATTCGTGAAATTGAATAATATTTACAAGTAGCATTATATATATCATAACCGAATATGGAATTATCAAATCGATTTGGCGAGATGCTGCAATGTAGTTGGGCCTTGATAGATAAAATAGATAAAATTATCATTACTGCTCTGGCCATGAATACAGTTCTCATTCTGCCTCCATTTTTAATTTTTTGACACCCCTCATCCCCATTACCAAGCACGTGTGATATAGATGCATGCTAAATGTTATCAGCTTCAGTAAATTATAAAGAAATATTCAATATTGAAATGAATGGAGAATTTTCAAAATAATTTTCAGCAGTGTTTTCTTTCAATTGGAGAAGATAAGTTACAAAGTACAGTGTAACTTACAGTATAGGGCGTACATATTTTTGAATTTATTTCAAGTAAGTGCGATATTGGGCCTTTTTTGTAATTCAAATGTGATCGATAAAGTCTAGGCCTATATTGTTATTTAGTTGAAGGTCACTAATTTAGTTTGGATAAGCTGGTGTTGTAGATAGGACTTGGAAAACAATGGCTATATGGTAACTTACCAGCTACGGTACCTACTACAGCCCATATATTTCCTCTTATCTGGTGGTTTGAGGCACTTAATACATCCTTGGATATTCAGGATTAGGATTCTCAGCTTCTGCTTAATTTGAATTTATTACCAGAAAATACTTAAACTTGAGTCATCTAAATTATTACCGTATTGTTTTTTAATTTGATCATGGATGAATATTTCAAAATACAATAGAAAAAAGTTCAGTAGTGAATCAATATCTTGATTTTTCATTCATGATAATGAAGAATCCCACTTGAATATGATATGAATCGTCTAAATTCCTCTATATAGGCTATAGGAGTGAAGGACATGTCTCGTTTTCTATGTGTTGAAGTCGACTATTTAGATTTACTGTATCTATATGGGGTGAGATTTTTAATTTAGTAATAATAAACATTATTACCATCATAATTTTATAAAGACATTCATCTCAATCATGAAGCTTCATATTACTTTCATGACTTTCAAGAACTTTAACAGAGAATCACCTAATACCGTACAGGTGCCCACACCCCCCCCCCTTAAAATTGGAGAAAAAATTAGTTTTTTGGGACCCGCTCCCCAAGAATTTGAAGGATGCAGTCTGCGTCCAAGACCTCCCCCCACCCCTGTTGGCACCCATGGGCACCCTGGTATAGGCCTACCTATTGGAAAGAGTATGACAAAACAGACCCATTGGAGGGATGAGATTATAGAGTTTGAGATAGAGTAAGGAGGTTTTATGTTTGAAGAAAATGAAACGAAATAAGAAGAGTATCATAGCTATTTTCCAATTGAATTTTTCTGGGAGTATGAAAACAACGAACTTGGAGAGGTAATTAACTCCGTTGTCCAGCCTTGAGACCATATTTTCGCGTGAATCCGCAAACAAGATTATTTGGTTCCAATTTGACATCTTGTTTTCTCTTACTGTTGGAGATGAAGATGAACAACAAAACTATGTAACACATTGATGAATACCGGTTCTTCTATTAAGAGAACAATCATTATATCGTCGTTAGCAGTGGAAGCACTGATGAATTTTTCTGTTCAAAACAATATCTTGGAATCAATGAGAAACCAAGCTTACTAATGGAATTATATCGTTATTGAGTAGGTAATTTTGCATGCTGCATAAGTTTGAGAGAGAGAAAGATATGTTGATCTATTCACCTCTGTCATTGGTAGAGAGTTAAGAGGAAGGATAATTTCAATATTCTTTCCAAAGAATGGACATTGATATGTCCAAAGCTCCGCCAATTTATGTAGATGCATTACAATATTATCTTGAATAGTTATTCCTAATTGATTTTTTACATCATTGTACAGTTCAATAATTATTTTCTTAGTTTATGTTATGTAAATTCATTTAAAACTTTGCTATATTGTAAGCTATATATTGTAATCTACATAAATAAAGTACTCAATCAATAATTCCTACTTTCTCTGTTTCCCCATTACCCATGCACAAGTCTACTACAAATATCGGCATCACGTTCTAGAATAAATTCAATCTGAAACTCAAGTTAAAGTAGGCTACAGTATAATAATTGCTCGCTGCTCTCAAAAGCGTGGATGACTACTCTACCACCACTCGCCTTCATTGGGCTCGGCTTGTCTTCGCTCCGATGAGCACTCGGCGATAATGAGTCGCGGGCAATTTTCAATTCAATACTCTCTCTCCCTCTTTCTCACTCACACCCTCTACATTCGACTTCCTCAACCCATAACTATATCGATTCTTGAATATTTTATTTCGATTTGCAATCAACATTTGATTGTATGAGGCTCTTCAAAATACTGCTACTGTATTTATATAGTCTTTTACATCCGAAAAAAAGGTTATTTATTAAATTTCAATTCCAATTCTAACAATAAATTTACGATTTCTCCAACAAATTTGGAGAAATTAAATTGAATTTAATCTAAAACGATGGCTGGCCAACAACTATTCAAACTGGAGAAGCTCTTAAGGCCTACTACTACAGTATATCTACAGGTAGGCTATAGCCTACTACCCCAGTCATTTTTCTTAACTTCTTGTTGACAATATTTATTTATTTATACATTGATACATTGGCTACAATGTCATTCTCAACTATGAATGTTTGGGGGAGGAACAACAGGCTTAAAGCCCAAAACTGTTCCTTTCCCAAATTTAGATAGAAATTTTCCAAAAAATAGGTTATGTTAACACTTCACGATTTTTGTCCAATTTAGAGTCCAAAATATGTATAAACTAGGAATTTAGAATTTAGGAAAGTTGAAAACCAAATTAAATAAGAATACTTCACTAAATCATCACTAATAACTGAAAAATACTGTATTATACTTATTAAAAATTTTAAAACGTGAAAAGAAACTCAAACTAGAAACACTTTTGACTGGAATAATAATATTATTTTCTAAATAGAAATAAAAATAAAAATCTCAGTACCCTTTTTTTGAATTATTTTATCACCTAAGATAATTTTTATAGAATAATTATTTTTATTTTAAAAATTGAAAATTTTTTATTTCTATTTATATTACAAGTAGCCCTGTACAGAATAGAGACAATAATATTTTCATTTTTTAATTTGTGAATTTTCAGATAATTGTGGCCTCGGTGGCTTCCCTGGGCTATCTCACAATTGGACTAATCCGTGGATACTCTTCTTCTGCCGTACCATCCATGTCAAAACATGATCCACATCTTGTACCTGATGACTACATCATTTCTTGGATTTGTAAGTGTTCCGTCCTATGATTACCCTTTTCAATCGATAAAATTATTGAAAAATTCATTCTATTCATATAGAATCACTAGTACTTTTTCTATTTTCTTCAATGAAACGAAGGCCCGGACTTAGGGTGAATAGCACCCTGGGCTACTCACAGCTTTGGGCTCTTTTGGGGCCCAGCTTTTGGTGATTTTTTTGAAAATATTTTCTTGAGAAATCCGAGGATACGGAATAGCAAAAGCAATAAGGCCACCAAAGTTCTCTGTGATTCAAGTTAGAAGATAGTAAGTACTGTGATATATTTTATAAATACAGCGTGATTCAAAAAGAATACCACAACTTTGAAAATCTGAATTTAATCAAGGAAACATAATAGAAACTTGGGTTATGAATCAAAATGAAGAGTATTAAAATAAGTTTTTCCCCACTAGAAAACAAGTTCACAAATGTTCAATGTGACCCCCTCCAGACACTCGAGTGATATCAATACGATACTCGAACTCGTTGCACACCCTCAGTAGCATATCGGGCGTAACAGTTTGTATAGCTGCTGTTATTTCTTGCTTGAGCTCCTCAATGTTTGCTGGTAGAGGCGGTCGATACACCTTATCTTTAACGTACCCCTATAGAAAAAAATCGCAGGGGTAAGCTCAGGGGCTTCTTGGAGGCCAGTGATGAAGTGCTCTGTCTCGAGCTGCTTGGCTCGAAATATATCACTCGAGTGTCTGGAGGGGGTCACATTGAACATGTGAACTTTGTGAACTTGTTTTCTAGTGGTGAAAAACTTATTTTAATACTCTTCATTCTGATTAATAACCCAAGTTTCTATTATGTTTCCTTGATTTCAATACAGATTTTCAAAGTTGTGGTATTCTTTTTGAATCACGGTGTATATTTTAATTGAAGTCTTGAGTATTTGAGTGTGCATTGAAATCAATAAAGCTGTCGTTGTCCTGTTCAGAGTTTGCTAGCCGGTTTAATTTCATTTGGTTGCATTTAATATCTGAATTGACGGCATCCCCATCAGGATTACGATCTTACTATTGAAAACTGGACCCGCACTTGTCACTAATCATGTTGAAATTTGTTTCCAGTATTTCAAATTCTAATAAAATTGTATTTTCATAATATATGAGCTCCAGTGAAAAAATTAATTTGAATAAACATTAGTGGCAAATTTGAGTGACAGATTTCTTTCTTATTTTTTTGGGTGAATGTTTTAACAATCTCAGAAAAATTTGTTGGTGTAGTGCAAGTGGTTTTAAGTGAAAAAGCAGAGCAGTGATTGAGTGAAACAATAAAATGATGCTTTATAGTACCTTTATTTAATTTAAGTACATAATATTGTCATTAGCAGTAAGAGATTCTAGTGAGAGCTTCACTGTATTTTATTTTCATCTAGTAGATAAAATTTGCTCATTAGTCTCATGACTAGATAGCAATAGTAAATTTAAAAAAAGAAAAAAGAGTAATATCACGCTCAGAGCACATTAACACCAACGCATTGAGTTCCCCCAGTATTGTCACTTCTCACTCTAGATAGAACGGATAAATAATACTTATGTCAATACTCTGTCAATAGGCTATAAAACGTATTCTAAAATCTCAATTCTGAATCATAATTCAAATATTGATTTTCTCTATAGTGTAATATTACATCTATGCTATGGAAAAAATTTAAAAAAATTGGAAATTTAGTGACTCTAAAATATTTGGCGCCCCCAAATTTTTCGTGCCCAGGGCTATAGCCCAGTCTGCTCATTTATAAAGTGTGGCCTGATGACACGATTTAATTAACTTCAATTGAGAAAATCTTCGTGGAATATATTCTTATTATTATACAGTTATTCAGAATACAGAGTGCAGTTGTTTTATTCAATTGACAGCTTATGGATTAATTCTTTCATTCCATTATTCATCAACCCCATACATTTTTTGAGGAGGTATAGTTCTAAATATTGAAGTAAATATTTTTTTATACCGTAGTCAAATAATTCGGCTGAGTAAATATCAATTGAAAAAACACTAACTGCCTGCTATGAAGCCGCCAGTCTTGCATGCGTTTGAATATTATTTGCGTTAGAATGGAACTTTAATGAAAATTGCTTCCTACAATTATAATAAAGGAGATGAGAAAAAGAAGACTTCTCTGTACCTGTTCTTTATTTTGAAACTATATAATGCGGTCTCATTGAGTCGAAAAGTTAATACAACGGTAATTCTTTAATCGATTTTCAAACTTATTCAATCGAGTGTATTAACGATTGGAATAATCATTTAAGATTGTTTGAACCATTCTATTGTTTCAATATTACAAGAAATATGTCTATTGAAATTTGAACTGATTCATCATTAATTTAGGAAAAACATTGTAGCCTATATAATTGGAAGTTTCCAATTATAGGTACTTGTAAACTCTTGAAAGTGAGGGAAACCTATCAATGACATGAGAACAATATTGTAAATGACAAAGGCAATGAATCTGTGCCGGGCACTGTCTTTAATTCAGGCCTTTTCCCAAGTTATAATAGTAAATTTAATACGCAATAGACTAGAGCCATTATTGTAAGTGAGTTAGCGAAATAAATTATTTTCTCTCTCTATTATGAACGGCCATGACTTCGAGTTTCCCATGATAGATATTTAAAAATTGTGGCTCCGAGTCGTCGAGGAATGTAGATTATGGAATTATCTCTAAAACTTAGCCTTCTTGTCGCGACATAAAATGCGATAAGCTGGAAAACAGCAAGCAATGAAATTATAACAAACTACCGATTTTGCAGTTACTATTTGGTCCAAAGGCTCTAGAAGGCACTCGACGATTGGTCAAATTGATTCTCTTCGCCCAATAGGAGACCTGTTTCTAAATACAGTAGTGGGGC
Organism: Nilaparvata lugens; assembly: GCF_014356525.2. NCBI lineage: Eukaryota > Metazoa > Arthropoda > Insecta > Hemiptera > Delphacidae > Nilaparvata > Nilaparvata lugens. The sequence goes on along the minus strand of NC_052507.1, from coordinate 67,473,007 downwards.
GATTCCCCAGCCGACAGACCAGATTACGTTTCGGAGGACACTTTGCTAGGAGCACTACGAGAGTAAAGATGTAGTCATTATGTTTCGCCCTTTTTGGCAAGTTTATAAGTTTATACAATTAGTTAATGTAGGAACTAGTTTTTTTTATTAAAGTTTAAATTTACTAGTAGTGCCATGTCCTGAAAAGTTTAATTGTGTTTCTTCATCATGTACGAATAATTGTTTCTTCAAATAACCGCTAAGGTACGTAAACTAAGGTTAAAATATAATTTAGGGAATTAATTAAGTGAAACTTCAATCAAAAGATTTTATCAACAAAGCCTGTTATTTTTCAAGTTAATAATATTGATTGAGAATAATCCTTTTGATTTTATTAGTGATGGAAGATACTTATAATTTTTTTCTACAGAAGTATAGAAAGTTTTCAGTTACGTTACATTTGAGTTATTGTTCCTGGAGATATATTATCGTAGAGTATTGCTGAAAGTCAGGAAGATAGCCTTTAAATTGGAATGAAATTTTTAAGATTATGTTCATATTGAGTTTATGACATTTTATAATTTATATTTTTCAGACTTTGTTTTCTTATGTCATTAAGGCTTTCGAATAATTTAGTAAATTTTTAAGATAGAAATCTTAATAGACAAAGAAGAAAGTTTTCTTTTCCATGAAATTAATATTAAAAAATGTTGGCTAGCGCACAAGTTTCCAATAATACTAGTCGAACTACTATATGAAAAATTATATTTGATTTTGCAAACCAAACGAAAAATATCATAAAAGTTAACATCATAATTAATGAAGTATTCATTTTTCTAAAAGCATTATATTAATTTATTACGAGTGTTTTCATAAAGTTGCATTGTAGATTAATGACACTCTGGCAAGTAAATTTGTTTTAAATCTGTTAAATTTTGAGAATGAAATCAGAACGTCAAGATAAAATCTAAATTAAATAACAGAATAAACTCCTGTTTTAGCTTTTGATGAATTGTAGGAAGAGTTAGAAATTAATGCTGTAATACATTTATTTACAGCGGTTCATGTGTGTCCCCAAACCAACTTCTTGTACTACCACCCCTTTGGTTCCGCAACTTTATGTAAAACCGCTTCAAGACACCCGTTCAGACGACAGGTCTAGGGACGTAAGAGGACGTCGCCGTCAAGCCAAATTCCACCGGTAAAAGCTCACCGCCAAAAACAAGGTACTGTAACCCCGACGATAAAGCAACGTACAAACCAACGAAAGTGCAGTGTAGTGAAACAAAGGTTCATTCGAGAATGTCAATAAAAAGTGGGGATTCAAAATTATTATGAAATGGGTTATATGGGTTACTATCGACGAAATTTGGGTTCAACGGGTTTTTTCTTTCTTGAGTAATTTCATGTTGAAATTGATTGGTTATTTTATTACTGATCTTGTTTGGTTTTGTGACGTATTGCTATCTAAACGGGGATAGTAATGCGCCCCCGAATCAGATGAAGAATGTCAACAAAGTAACATGATATTGTTGTTTCTGTTGTTCGATTTTAGCTGCCAATGTTTATTGAAGCTGTTTGTATTTTTCTATTATTTCAAATTGTAGTGTTATTCTATAGTATAAACCTATTAAATCAGGCATGGCAAGATTAATTGAAGTTTTCTTGACTCTAGCCCGTTCACCTGCATGAATTAGGTATAGACTCAGGTATTTTCTTGAAGATAAAAAAGATAATTTTGAATAAAATTTAGAATTTAGAAATAGGCCGACACATCTAGAAACTAGGTATAGACTCAGGTATTTTCTTGAAGATAAAAAAGATAATTTTGAATAAAATTTAGAATTTAGAAATAGGCCGACACATCTAGAAAATACCTGAGTCTATACCTAATTCATGCAGGTGAACGGGCTAGAGTCAAGAAAACTTCAATTAATCTTGCCATGCCTGATTTAATAGGTTTATACTATAGAATAACACTACAATTTGAAATAATAGAAAAATACAAACAGCTTCAATAAACATTGGCAGCTAAAATCGAACAACAGAAACAACAATATCATGTTACTTTGTTGACATTCTTCATCTGATTCGGGGGCGCATTACTATCCCCGTTTAGATAGCAATACGTCACAAAACCAAACAAGATCAGTAATAAAATAACCAATCAATTTCAACATGAAATTACTCAAGAAAGAAAAAACCCGTTGAACCCAAATTTCGTCGATAGTAACCCATATAACCATTTCATAATAATTTTGAATCCCCACTTTTTATTGACATTCTCGAATGAACCTTTGTTTCACTACACTGCACTTTCGTTGGTTTGTACGTTGCTTTATCGTCGGGGTTACAGTACCTTGTTTTTGGCGGTGAGCTTTTACCGGTGGAATTTGGCTTGACGGCGACGTCCTCTTACGTCCCTAGACCTGTCGTCTGAACGGGTGTCTTGAAGCGGTTTTACATAAAGTTGCGGAACCAAAGGGGTGGTAGTACAAGAAGTTGGTTTGGGGACACACATGAACCGCTGTAAATAAATGTATTACAGCATTAATTTCTAACTCTTCCTACAATTCATCAAAAGCTAAAACAGGAGTTTATTCTGTTATTTAATTTAGATTTTATCTTGACGTTCTGATTTCATTCTCAAAATTTAACAGATTTAAAACAAATTTACTTGCCAGAGTGTCATTAATCTACAATGCAACTTTATGAAAACACTCGTAATAAATTAATATAATGCTTTTAGAAAAATGAATACTTCATTAATTATGATGTTAACTTTTATGATATTTTTCGTTTGGTTTGCAAAATCAATATAATTTTTCATATAGTAGTTCGACTAGTATTATTGGAAACTTGTGCGCTAGCCAACATTTTTTAATATTAATTTCATGGAAAAGAAAACTTTCTTCTTTGTCTATTAAGATTTCTATCTTAAAAATTTACTAAATTATTCGAAAGCCTTAATGACATAAGAAAACAAAGTCTGAAAAATATAAATTATAAAATGTCATAAACTCAATATGAACATAATCTTAAAAATTTCATTCCAATTTAAAGGCTATCTTCCTGACTTTCAGCAATACTCTACGATAATATATCTCCGGAACAATAACTCAATGTAACGTAACTGAAAACTTTCTATACTTCTGTAGAAAAAAATTATAAGTATCTTCCATCACTAATAAAATCAAAAGGATTATTCTCAATCAATATTATTAACTTGAAAAATAACAGGCTTTGTTGATAAAATCTTTTGATTGAAGTTTCACTTAATTAATTCCCTAAATTATATTTTAACCTTAGTTTACGTACCTTAGCGGTTATTTGAAGAAACAATTATTCGTACATGATGAAGAAACACAATTAAACTTTTCAGGACATGGCACTACTAGTAAATTTAAACTTTAATAAAAAAAACTAGTTCCTACATTAACTAATTGTATAAACTTATAAACTTGCCCAAAAAGGGCGAAACATAATGACTACATCTTTACTCTCGTAGTGCTCCTAGCAAAGTGTCCTCCGAAACGTAATCTGGTCTGTCGGCTGGGGAATCGCCCCACTACTGTATTTAGAAACAGGTCTCCTATTGGGCGAAGAGAATCAATTTGACCAATCGTCGAGTGCCTTCTAGAGCCTTTGGACCAAATAGTAACTGCAAAATCGGTAGTTTGTTATAATTTCATTGCTTGCTGTTTTCCAGCTTATCGCATTTTATGTCGCGACAAGAAGGCTAAGTTTTAGAGATAATTCCATAATCTACATTCCTCGACGACTCGGAGCCACAATTTTTAAATATCTATCATGGGAAACTCGAAGTCATGGCCGTTCATAATAGAGAGAGAAAATAATTTATTTCGCTAACTCACTTACAATAATGGCTCTAGTCTATTGCGTATTAAATTTACTATTATAACTTGGGAAAAGGCCTGAATTAAAGACAGTGCTCAGCACAAATCGCAGAAATAATACATTCAACCTATCAATTGCCGGAAAATTATTATTTTTATTGAGTGGATCAATTGTGAAATATATTAATGTTTTCCTTAACAATTCCTGATAAAATATGGTTATTTTATTCAAATTTATCTACTTGAAGAAGAGATATTCTTCTTTATCAATCAAAATATTTTTTTTTTGGAGAGAAATGGAACAGGCTCAGTTTATTTTTTTCTGCATGATCATAACTACAGATATTATGTAAATTATGATTATAGTGTTTTGATTAATGAAAAAAAGAGAAAAAAGAGTAATATCACGCTCAGAGCACATTAACACCAACGCATTCAGTTTCCCCTCTATTGGCACTTCTTACTCTAGATAGAACGGATAACTAGTACCTACTTATGTCAATACTGTCAATATAGCACATAAAACGTATTCTAAAATCTCAATTCTGAATTAAAATATTGAAAATTCAAATATTGATTTTTTTCTAGAGTGTAATATTACAGCTAAGCAATGGAAAAATTAAAAAAATTGGAAATTTAGTGCCTTTAAAATATTTGGCGCCCCCAAATTTTTCGTGCCCAGGGCTATAGCCCAGTCTGCCCATTTATAAAGTGGGGCCTGATGACACGATTTAATTAACTTCAACTGAGAAAATCTTCGTGGAATATATTCTTATTATTATATACAGTTATTCAGAATACAGAGTGCAGTTGTTTTATTCAATTGACAGCTCATGGATTAATTCTTCATTCCATTATTCATCAACCCCATACATTTTTTGAGGAGGTATAGTTCTAAATATTGAAGTAAATATTTTTTTATACCGTACTCAAATAATTCGGCTGAGTAAATATCAATTGAAAAAACACTTACTGCCTGCTATGAAGCCGCCAGTCTTGCATGCGTTTGAATATTATTTGCGTTAGAATGGAACTTTAATGAAAATTGCTTCCTACAATTATAATAAAGGAGAAGAGAAAAAGAAGACTTCTCTGTACCTGTTCTTTATTTTGAAACTATATAATGCGGTCTCATTGAGTCGAAAAGTTAATACAACGGTAATTCTTTCATCGATTTTCAAACTTATTCAATCGAGTGTATTAACGATTGGAATAATCAGTTCAGGTTTGAATTTGTATTCCATAATTTATTAATATTTATGTTAATTAAAACAATGAATAGAATATATTTCTATTCCAGAATTTATATAATATTCATCCAGTTCCGTGATAATCTTTCCATCTAATGAAAATTAATTTTTTTCAATCAAAAATATTAGGTATAATTTCTTCAGCATTATTTAGTTCATTGATTATTATTTTTAATCACCTACCGTATTAAATTAGTTTTTTCGAATGTGAGAATATTGATACTGATGGACACGCATAATAATACCATGACTGCAAAACAAAACATTGAAACCAAAGACCTTAAAGCTGCGATAAGACCAAATTTATTAACAAAATGTTAATAACTCAATCATTATAGATTATATTAGATTGAACATAACTTATCATAAACATGATGAACATGTGTGTTTGTCAACTTGCGTTCAATCTAAAACAATCTATAATGATTAAGTTATTAACATTTTGTTAATAACTGGTGTAAACTCAGCTTAAAGATGCATACCTCTTCAAGGTCTTTGATTGAAACTATAGACCTTATACAAATACGTACAGTAATAGACTGGCTTCTCCACACATCTGTGTAATCACTTGTCAGCTGATTTATGATGAATAATTCTATAGTCTGATTTTTACTCTAATATTGGCGTATGAAGGAGGCTCCTTTTTCCTTGTATATTATCCTTGAAATGCAACATTTCCAAAAACCTTGTAAATACGTCGACGCGCAATTTAAAAAGGAACATACCTGTTAAATTTCATGAAAATCTATTACCGCGTTTCGCCGTAAATGCGCAACATTTATAAACATTTAAACATTAAGAGAAATACCAAACCGTCGACTTGAATCTTAGACCTCACTTCGCTCGGTCAATTAAAAAATTGATAATAACTCAATCCATATAGATTCTATTAGATTGAACGAAACTTGACAAACACATATGATCATCATGTGTATGATAAGTTATGTTCAATCTAATAGAATCTATAAGGATTGAGTTATTAACATTTTGTTAATAGCTTTGGTGTAAACCCAGCTTTAGGGTACAGTAGCCTACCTAGTTTTTAAGCTATACCTACCAGAGAAAACTACTACGGTACCGTAATGTAGTTTGAAATAAGTAAACTCTTCATTTGTAGAGCTTTAATCAAATAAAATTGAACATGACTTTCTACTAGTAACGGATCAACAACATTTGATTTTTATGAATGAATCGATGACAACGAAAAACATATGGTTTATCATATCATTCTACCCGGCTAGATTTTCGTGTTATCTTAGGGGGCAAGATGACGGAGCGACACAGTGGACTCTTGTCCATCAGGGCGACGAATGTGAGCATACTCTGGGTTTGCCTCAATCAATTCAACTTCTTCTACTGATGAATCTTGCTTTGAATTTCGGTTCATTTTCTTCAGCCAAACTGGTCCTGGGCTCATTAGCCAAGATGGTAGTGACTGTCCATTTGTTGAGGATCTCATGTGTAGGAACATTCGTTCATGAGGGGTGCAATTTGTTGTAGTACACAAAAGAGATCGAATAGAGTGAAGTGCATCAGGCAACACTTCCTCCCATCGATTTGAATCAAGTCCTCGTGATCTTAGAGCTAGTGTTATTGCTTTCCATATAATTCCATTATATCGCTCTACTTGACCATTCCCTCTCGGATTGTAAGGCGTTGATCTACTAGTTGCTATCCCTTTTGAGCCAAGAAAGCTCTTCAACTCAGTTGACATGAAGGATGTTCCTCTGTCTGTGTGAATATAGCTTGGAAGGCCAAACATTGATATTAATGAGACCAGGCAATTTATGACTGTTCTCGCAGTCATGTCTGGACAAGGAAATACAAAAGGGAATCTTGAGTACTCATCAACCATCACCAGTAGGTATTTATTTCTTGTTTTTGATTGTACGGGTCCTTTGAAGTCCATATTAATTCGTTCAAAAGGTTTTGTTGCCTTTATGAGATTTCCTTTTGTCTTCAAATACTATGGTTTTATTTCAGAGCAAAATTGCACAATTGGAGCAAATTTTCCTTTCACCGTAGAAGAAGTTGAATTGATTGAGGCAATCATACCCAGAGTATGCTCACATTCGTCGCCCTGATGGACAAGAGTCCACTGTGTCGCTCCGTCATCTTGCCCCTAAGATAACACAAAAATCTAGCCGGGTAGAATGATATGATAAACCATATGTTTTCGTTGTCATCGATTCATTCATAAAAATCAAATGTTGTTGATCCGTTACTAGTAGAAAGTCATGTTCAATTTTATTTGATTAAAGCTCTACAAATGAAGAGTTTACTTATTTCAATTTAATCAAATAAAATTGAACATGACTTTCTACTAGTAACGGATCAACAACATTTGATTTTTATGAATGAATCGATGACAACGAAAACATATGGTTTATCATATCATAGTTATAATGCTGTATTCTGTGTCCATACCCTCAAGTTCATGTTGCACAATTTTTGCAAAAATCATGAAATTTTAATGATGAAAAGGTGTAATATTATAAATACTCTAACCTACATGAAACACTGGGTACTAAAAATATATTATAAGATCATAATATAGTTCACTTTTAGGAGGTTTCGGTGTCCCGGCGAATTGCGTCATGTGATGGCGGATTTTAGCGTCAGGGTACTAGCCAAGTTTCCATACTGTATGTATACTGTGCCCTGACGCTAAAATCCGCCATCTTGTTAGGAAGCGCCGCATTGTAATAGTATTGATGGTAGGTTCGGATCACTTTAATGATCTGGATCAATTGATCTCATTTACTGCCACCAGCCAATCAGAAGACCAGGATTGGAACTTCCCAAGGTCACGTGACGTGTTTAGTATTGGCGTCATGTAAAAAGCATTGGTTAGATAGGCGATTGATTACAAGTTTCCATTCTGTACTTATTCTGTGCCCTGGGATCTCACTAGAACTAGAAACTAGAAGGTGAAGGTGATACTGTTTTTAATAATATCATAATCATATGGTATCAATCTTAGACCATTTATAGAGGAGACACGGCCAATTGTATATTCATACTAAAAGTCGTTGAAGCCAACATCTCTACTGCCAAATTCGCCCACGTTGACGTCACAACAGTTTGTTGTGTAAGTGTTTGTGGTGTTTAACTTTCATTGTTGTTGAACAATGCCACGGAATAAGCATAAGTAGTGTTTCTTTCCTCTGTGACAATGCATTGTTGTTAGCTTGGTTGTGACGTCAATATGGGCGGTTTTGGCAGTAGATGTTGGCTTCAGAGGCTGGACTTCCCAGCGTGTCTACTCTATAAATGGTCTAAGGTATCAATGGTGACAGCTGACAGGGTCACTGACAGGGTGAGAGCAGTGGATGACGTATAATTGTTGCTTCCAAGAAGTTCATTATTTTACCACGAGATCGCGTCCTGCGTCTTTACTTATTTCTAAAACACTGATTTCCGTTTAAATAATAAGTAAAAAGTTATATTGATTTAATTTGAGTGAAGAATTATTTGATCAAATGCCAGTGCAATTCATTTCCAGCAAATTTTACTCATCCACGTGAATGTGAATTTCAGAAATTAGTGGCAAGCGGTCCAGCTCTCGCTAGATTCTGTAAGACACAAGGATGTAATATGTTGACGTTGAATTAATGTAATTATTGGATGGATGGTAATCGGATGTCTGGTGTAAGCCAAAATCCACAAAAGTGAGTTATTTTTGCAGATCAGGATGCAGCGTTGCCTAATTTTGCGCTTGCACTAATCTCCTGATCCCTAATGATTTAAATAAATAATGTATTTATTTTGTTCAGGAAATTACACATTCTTAGTGTTAGATAGTCAAAGGTATATATGAATCCTTCAATGAGTTTGAGACTGTTGTAGATAATACTGTAACTTTCAGGATAAGTTATTGGTCGATAACTCTACCTTTTGACGTACCGTACAACTGAATTTCAACCCCTCATATGAGGTTTTTTTCTATCTCCGCAAGGATGCTAGATCGTTTTCCAACAATGTAGAAATATAATTGATTAGGTAACAAAATATTCAATCTCAATTATGAAACCCTATCACCATTGAAGAATAACCCTATAATCATTGAAGAATAAAATCTAATTTATTATTTTTAAAAACAAGTTAAAATCAGTTTCAAATCAATTCATGCCCGGTTGCAGAGTCGACAAATAGCGTCGCCCATAGTTAACAGCGCTTACTTAACTATTTAACAGGCCAGTTTCGTTGCAGAGACGTTCTGTTAGCTATTGCTCTGCCGATAGGTAACAGCGCGCGCCAACAAGTACGTTTTTCCGTTGCAGAGACGAAAAACCTACAGGCAGATGATGTCATCTGAGGCTACCAGTACCAATAACTAAAAAAGCTCTTTATTTAAATGCCCAAAATCGTGCTTAAAAATCCACTATACATTCGCGCCAAGTGTATTTTAAGTTTATGTTGACTATTTGCATGTTTTAAAAGACAGACGAAAATGGTCCAAAAACATTACATTATAACTATTTGAAACTGTAGATGAAGTGTAAATAAACTGAATAAAATATCATTGACTATTCGAGTACCCAGCTTGAACGAAGATGTAGCCTAATACAATTTTTAATAAATTGTATAATTTAATAAATTTGAATAATCAATTATTATTAATTTTAATAATAAGCACCGTATGCAGAGTCAGTAGAAATATATCTTGTAAACTGGCTGCTTTGTTTCCAAGATATAACTTATCAAAATGCCAGAAGACAATGAAATAATTCTGGTCACATTTTTTAAAAATTGATATTAGGTATACAATAATAAATACACCAGTCACTTATTTTTTTTCTACCTCTAATTTTATACTACTTAATTCATTCATAGCTATAAAAAAATCAAACTAACTGAAAATAATTACAAATTAGTCTGCAGTTTACGATCTTGATTCGTAACCTCCAAACTTAGACCAGTTATAGAATAGACACGGCCCATTGTAATATATTCATACTGAAAGTCGATGAAGCCAACATCTACTGCCAAATCCATCCATCTTGACGTCACAACAGTGACGTCACACATCGTATAGAAATTATTATAGAAAACTTTTTTGAGTTTGTTGTGTAAGTGTTTATGGTGTTTAACTTACATTGTTGTTAAACATAGCTTGTTTAGCATAGCAGATTGTTATTTATGTGATTATTATTTATGAAAATGGTAATCTCCTGTGCAGCATATAATTGCACGGAAATTTTTAGGAAAAAAAGTGGAATATCTTTTCATGTGTAAGTTGAAATTTATACACATAAATATTGTAAGTTGTAACTGTAATATTATCCTTGGTTATGATGTAAGTGAACTCATTGCAGCATGACAATAAATTAGTTTTGTAGGCTACCATACCTTATTATTTTCAAAACACATTATAACTTAACTGATATCGTTTTTGCCCATAGCTAGAAATAACCTAAAAACACCATGAATCCTGAAATAGACACAATCTGAGTTTTCGAAGTTTTCCTTAGAAAAGTTTTTCAAAGTTTTCCATAGACACAATCAAAGTATTCCATACGATGCATGACGTCACTGTTGTGACGTCAAGATGGGTGGATTTGGCAGTAGATGTTGGCGTCAGAGGCTAGACTTCCCAGTGTGTCTATTCTATAACTGGTCTAATGCCCGGTTGCAGAGTCAACAAATAACGTCGCCCATAGTTAACAGCGCGGATTTAACTATTTAATAGGCCAATTTCGTTGCAGAGACGTTCTGTTAGCTATAATTGCTCTGCCGATAGGTAACAGCGCACCAATAAACAGGTTTTTCCGTTGCAGAGACGAAAACCCTACAGGCAGATGACGTCATCTGAGGCTACCAATAACTAAATGTGCTCTTAATTTAAATGCCCAAAATCGTGCTCATAAATCCACTATACATTCACGCCAAGTGTATTTTAAGGTTATGTTGACTATAGTGAGGTCCTTGTTATAATGACAGTATTTGATGAACTTTGGTTTTGCCATCCTTGTCTATCATTCGACAAAGCTGGTGATACTATCCATTTCTAGGTCGAAAACGTTGCCAATTATGTTTTGGACAGTGTAGAAATATAATTAATTAATGCAGAGAATCGGTATTGCTATTCTTCTATCTTTATCCACTGCCATTATAACGTGGACCTCACTATAGTTTGCATGTTTTAAAAGACAGATAATGATCATACATAATAGTTGATTACATTATAATAATGTTAACTATTTGAAACTGTAGAGTGTAAATAAACTGAATGAAATATCATTGACGAAGATGTAATACAATTTTCAATAAATTGTATAATTTAATAAATTTGAATAATCAATTATTATTTATTTTAATAATAAGCACAGTATGCAGAGTCATTAGAAATATATCTTGTAAACTGCTTCCAAGATAACTGTTTGCTTCCAAGATAAATCAAAATGCCAGAAGGCAATAAAATAATTCTGGTCGAAAACTTTTTTTAATTAATATTATACAATAATAAATACACCAGTCACTCATTTTACTTCTTCTACCTCTAAAATCTTACTTTGCTTAATTCATTCATTTAGTTATCAAAAATTCAAACTAACTTAACTGAAAATAATTACAAATTAGTCTGCAGTTTACGATTTTGATTCGTAACCCCCAGACATCAACAACACAATAAGCAGAGCAGACAGCAGTGTTGTGATAAACAAGCGCCATGTTGTGACGTTATCCGACTGGAGGTTTGGAAGAACTGTTCACAGTGATTCTCTCCCCGTTGCCAATACATTAGTTGGATAGAAGCATACCACGCAAAAAGTGGTATGAGCAGCAGTGTGACTTATGTGTGAGCCTTATAAGAGCCATAGTTAAAAGGGGTCTGGCAAACGACTCTGCAACGAACATCTATTTATGGGCAAGTTGTTAACTAATGGCTCTGTTAGCTATGGGTGACTTTATGTAGCGACTCTGCAACCGGGCATAAGCCTCCAAACATAACACAATAAGCAGACATCAGTTTTGTGATAAACAAGCGCCATGTTGTGACGTCATCCGACTGGAGGTTTGGAAGAACTGTTCACAGTGATTCCCTCCCCGTTGCCAATACATTATAGTAAGGTCCACGTTATAATGGCAGTGGATAAAGATAGAAGAATAGCGATGCCGATTCTGTTCCTTAATTAATTATATTTCTACACCGTCAAAAACATAATTGGCATCGTTGTGGATCTAGAAAAGGATAGTACCACCGGCTTTGTCGAATGATAGACAAGGGTAGCAAAACCAAAGTTGATCAAATACTGTCATTATAACGTGGACCTCACTATAGTTGGATAGAAGCATACCACGCAAAAAGTGGTATGAGCAGCAGTGTGACTCATGTGTGTGCCTTATCAGAGCCATAGTTAAAAGGGGTCTGGCAAACGACTCTGCAACGAACATCTCTGTTCAACTTTATTGAAACTCTATCTCTTTGATCCTGAAGGTTTATAATTTATAATGAGGAGAGTTATCTATTTATTTAAAAAGGAAACTCTCCACAAGCATTTTTTTGCCGAGGTGATGATGAGGGATTGAATGATAATAGGCTACAGTACAAGCGTTTCTATTTGTGATGAGAAATAGTTGGCTGAGTAATCAAGTACTACCAGTAAATCATACAAGTCAATGTAGTTAATAATTTTATTATTTACTTTCATCAAAAGGACCAGACTATATAAGGATCGTATTATGACAATATATAGGCTAGTTTCCTTCCAATACCACAACAATAACCTTCACAACATAACAGAAAATCGAAGAATATATTATTCATCCCATAAATCAACCAATTTGTGTAATAATAAACTTAATTGATTATTTAGCTCCTCTTCTTGATATTGAAGTAGGCTTATGAATGAAATTCTGGATCCAAGTGATCCAGAGATAAAAATTAATTAGGAAAAATCTGCATTTTAGTTTTGAAAAAGTAACGTTTAGTTATTTTATATAAAGTTTATGTACAAAAAATTATAGTGATAGTGATGAATACTATGACAGATTTTACATGCAACACTAGGTAGTTACTAGAACGATAGGAAAAAAATGGAAGGTCACAGTTCACTCTAAAGCCGCGTTTTCACCAAAGTTACTAGTAGTTCTGTGAACAGTAGACCTCACGCAGTATTCTCATCCACAAGTACCTGATTGAAACTATTGACCTTATGGAAATACAGCAATAGACTGGCTTCTCCTCACATCTGCCTTATCACTTGGCAGCTGATTTATGATGAATAATTCTATAGTCTAAGGCAGCTGGAGAAAATAATGTTACCGCGGAAGTGTGGAAATATGGAGGAGAAGCTGCAGTGAAGTGTCTGCACAGGATAATAATATTGATATGGAGGACAGAAAAGATGCCAAGTGAATGGAAGAAGGGTCTTATTTGCCCAATTTTTAAAAAAGGGGACAAACTGCTGTGCAACAATTATCGAGGGATAACCCTACTGGACATAGCTTACAAAATATTTTCACGCATTCTGACAGAAAAGATGAACACATTATCAGAAGCCATAATAGATGAGTACCAGTGTTGGATTCCGGCCTGGCAGGGGTACATCAGACCAAATTTTCACCCTAAGGCAAATAATGGGAAAGTTTTATGAACATAACATCAATTTACACATGCTCTTCATCGACTTCAAGCAGGCCTTTGACAGGGTGAAGAGAATTAAAGTGCTGGAAGCTCTAGAAAAATACGGGTTCCCTAGAAAACTAATCAACTTAGTGAAAATGACCCTGAGTGACACAAAAGGTATGGTTCTGAGTGAAGGGAGAGTGAGCAGGGAGTTCACAATAACTGATGGCGTGAGACAGGGTGACGTACTATCGGCCTTACTCTTCAATATTGTTCTTCAGAGGACAATGGAGAGCGTTGACAGGAGAGGCAATATCACAAATCCAATGACGCAGGTCTTAGCGTATGCAGATGATGTTGTAATTATTTCAAGAAGCATGCGGTCACTGGAGGAAGTCTTCTTACAGATCAAGAATGAAGCCAAGATAGTAGGCCTTGAAGTACACAAACAAAAAACTAAATATATGGAAATGAACACCAGAGGACTTGGAGATCCAGGAATTACCAAAATAGGAGAAAGCACGTTTTAAAAGGTTACAAGCTTCACATATTTAGGAACAGAAATTAACTGTAGAAATAAAATATCTTTGTAAATTAAACGCAGGATAATGCTTGGCAACCGTGCGTACTTTGCAAATAGCAAACTGCTCAAGTCAAAACTCCTCACTAGAAATAGAAAAATGAAGATTCACAGAACGCTCATAAGACCAGTTGTCACATGTGAAGCATGGATGATCCTGCAAGAAGACTGCAAAGCGTTACTGGTGTTTGAGAGAAAGCTGGTGAGGAGGATCTACGGTCCAGTACATGAAAATGGTGCATGGAGAATAAGAAAGAATGCCGAAATAGAAGCCATCCTGCAAGGTAGAAATATTCTCCGGTTCGTCAAGGCAAGAAGAATAGGGTGGCTTGGACATGTTGAAAGAATGGCCGATGAACGAATGCAAAAAGGAATGCTGTATAAGAATCTGGAAGCTGTAAGAAAAAGAGGGAGGCCGAAGGTTCGATGGATGCAGGATGTGGAGAGAGACTTGAGAGCGATGGGAGTGAGAGGTTGGAGGCGAAAGGCAGCAGACAGAGACGCTTGGAGGCAGATTGTGGAAGAGGCCAAAGCCCACATCGGGCTGTAGCGCCAGGATAAGTAAGTAAGTAATTCTATAGTCTGATTTTTACTCTAATATTGGCGTATGAAGGAGGCTCCTTTTTCCTTTTATATTATCCTTGAAATGCAAAATTTCCAAAAACCTTGTATATACGTCGACGCGCAATTTAAAAAGGAACATACCTGTCAAATTTCATGAAAATCTATTACCGCGTTTCGCCGTAAATGCACAACATATAAACATTTAAACATTAAGAGAAATGCCAAACCGTCGACTTGAATCTTAGACCTCACTTCGTTTGGTCAATGATGCCATTATCAAGTCTTGAAATATAAGAGTATTAAAAATGTAAAATTAAAAATATAATAATATAAATATTATCAAGTCTTGATAATGGCATCATTTACCCGAAACTTTTTGTGAGTAATAATTTCAAAAAGGGTACTTAGATTTATATTTTTATTCCAACTCTATTATTCATTCAATGAATAATACATTTTCTTGACAAATAAATTATAATTATTGATAATTTTTAAAAGGAATGAACAGTCAATATTAGGCTACATCAGAGTTGCCGGTATCAGCTATCCTCTATGAAGGCAGAAAATCGGCAATGCTGTTTTCCTATCTTTCTCCACTATCATTAGAACAAGGACCTCATTATAGCAAGTGCTAGTGTGCTCTGCGGCCCTGGTAGATTGAACAGCTAAGAAACGGGTGACTGTACGACCTCAGAGGGGGGTCCTTTGATTAACTGTTTAGTTCTGTGGATGTGCCGTGGTCTAGTGGTCTAGACACTGGCTTAGTGCCACCAGTGGCCCGAGTTCGAGTCTCAGCAAGGCCAGTTATTTTTGATGGTTCACTCCTGTAGTTCTCTCCTGACTGTTCACTTCTATTTGCGACGTTGCTAATTTCCTGTGGTGTGGTCTTTGTTATGATGGTAGTGAAGAAAGATAGGGAAACAACATTGCCGATTCTCTGCCTTGTCACTGCCTTCTATAATATTTAATTTCGTCACAAATAAATATAATTGATTATTTAAAAAAATGAACATTTAATAGACTTATTTAATATTAGTATAAATACTTGGCAGTATCTTCTTTGACAAACGGTATACTTGATCTTTTATCTTGAAAACATATCTTCAAAATCTAATCTAGCACCTACATCCTTCAAAAATTCACACACCAGTAAGACATAATTTTAATCTCCAATAATGAAGAATATTACAGGTTTTTAATTTTCCAAAGACAACTCCAAGTAGAGTTTGTTCTTGTACTTTTTTGTGTCGTGCACCAGTTTACTGCTACAATACTTGAATTTGGAGCTGGAATGAAGCTAATTTATTTCCATCTCAGAAATTAATTTATTACTGAATACATGTACTGTATTTCAAATCTCAATTATTATGAAAATTTATTATTCAATCATTGAAAAATATATAATTTCGTGACAAATAAATATAATTGATTATTTAAAACAAAAATGAACATTTTAGGTAGGCTACATCAGAATGCCATCTTATTTATCTCTTTCCTGTATAGGGCTACTTTTTATAGAAATAGAAAGAAAAATAGAAATCTCAGTACCCTTTATGAATTATTTAATCACAACATGTTTCGGACATTGATGCCATTCTCGAGTCAATTTCTTTCTATTTCTATATCAGAATGTGTGAAGTTGTGCTCCTGGGGGGGGTTATCTCTTATGATAGAGTCCCACGTTATGAAGCTATTGTGAGAAGTTGTGGATTGTAATTCCTTCACAGATAATACGATGTTTCTGGTATTTATAAGAGCAGTCTCTAAATTCCCTCTTTTGCGAATAAATTCACAAAAAATTAAGGCCTTCCGGCTCGCAAAATTACTGGGTTCAAACCTCAGCTCTAGCTCAGTGGTAGAAACATGAATTTTATAAATACAAATAATCACCATAAGGTTCAGTGATCGGTAATTGGTAATTCTTACCGCTGCTTCTATGAAGTTCTTGAAGAATACCAGTAAGGAAATTAAAAGAATATTTGATGACTGATTATCAGTAACCATGTACCACTAGAGAATAATCAGGACCAACTATAGTTGTTTCTAGTTGATTCTTAAAACGCTCGTCGTGAATACAAGTATTCACCAATATACCCTTTCAAAATTCCTTAGAACTTACAACGCCAGTTCTTGAAGCTCTCTGGATCCTTATATGATATAACTGGAACCTTATTAATATAATTTCTTAATATACTTGTTCTGGCTGATAAAATGAATATCATCAAAGGATGATAAATATTGAGTGCTCTGAATAAGGTTAATATTATTTGATTCTATGATTTTAAGTGCTGCTAAATATTTGTTGGTACCAAAACAGCTCAAACTATATAACACGAGATGAGTTGGGATATAATAAAAAATTCTATAAGTTTGTATGCTGACATAAAACACAAAATATATTCCCATAAAACAGATATGCATAAATATTCAATATCTCTATAATTCACTTAAATAATCTATTCCTAAAATCTGAATAATTATCACAGGCTTTGCTAACATTCACAATGGTGAGTTTCAAATTCATAAATATATTATTTTTAATACTGGTACTTAGACTTCCAGTCAATATAAAATTCTACCAATAAAAACCTGTTCGGTCTATAAGTTTGATATGTATACTTTGTTCAATAAACAAAATTAATATTTAATAAATTAATATTCAAACATGAGATCTCAGGGATTTATATGAATTCGGGCTGTGCATGGAAGTAAGCTTCCTACATATATAAATAAATTTATAAAATGTTCTTATGGACTATGTGATATTGTTCAACACGTGGTGACTTTTTATTTTAATTCTAATTAATTGAAATAGCGCTTTTTGTTTTAATAATTACCCCCACTGAACGTAGAAAAATGAGCTCATTTGGTTTGACTTATCACTCACTGACTGAAGTTCTAGATGTTCTCGTGGATTGAATTAATTATTTCCAATAATTAATTGGGTAGGCTCCTTTTCGTCACTGCTGGGCTAACGCGTGATCCAGATTTTTATAAGTTTCTTTCGAATTAAAGCTATTTTTATGGGAATCTTTACAATTACGAACTCCTTGACAGCACTGAGTTCACAAATAATTAACATTCAACAAACATACATTACATTTAAAAAAGGGTTTGGCTTAATAATTCATTAAAAATTTTTTAAAAGGAAGAAGAAAAAACCCTAAACTCCATGTGCATCCTCTCGGGTTGGGATCTTAAGCCAGAAGAAAGAGGTTTTCAGAAAAATTGCCTCTTCTTAGAATAATTCTGTAAGCTACTCTCTGATTGGCCTTCAATTAATAGACTCAATACAATTGGTTGCCTTGGGAATCAGGGCTTCCTCGGCTTTATAATAGAAAAAATTAAATAAAAGAAGTTTTTATACAAATATATGGAGTATTTATCTTAAATTGAATTCATAAATAAATCGTAACATACGATTTTAATAGATAATACATTTAGTTTTTATATGAGTTTTGTATACTCTTGATTTATCATGTTTTTTTGGATTATAATAAATATTTATACAGAAATAATAGTTATTTGTATTTCTACACATCGACTTCCTTTAGTATACATAATATATCCTTTATGAATGAATTTTATATGATTCAACCGGTCATATGGGTTGATCGAATAATCAGCTGATTCGTTCAGTATTGGTTCTAATAATTATCGATTTATCCAAGATCGACTAAGTCTTTTCAAAACGTAAACAAGTAACTCTAACCTCAATGTTCATGCATTTTATTTTTTTTTTTTTTTATAATCCGCCAATAATAATTATGCCGCTTTATAATTTTTTGATCTTACCAATGGGTTCTCATAATTATTAAATCACAATAATACATGTTTTCTTATCGTTGTTGATAATGCTATTACTCCTACTCGCTAATAATACTTGATTTGAGTTGATTTACTCTTGGATAGGTCTAACCTTCTTTCCAATTTTATAGTTCTATTACATTTCATTGGCTCATTTAAAATATTTGGTGGTTTCAAATTACCACGTGACACAAAACGCCCTCTGATTTCTGATTTAAAACGACAATTCGAGAATATAATATAAATTTTATGATCCAGTTGGTTTTGGATCAGAAATCATACATGTTACAAAGTCTGCTAATAACTCTACTGAGAGTCCTACCTCCTAACAATTCAACAACATATACACCAATAAATAAATTCAATTCAAATACATACGCCTTACATCGGCCAATCTCCTTCTACACACAATACACAATATAAACTATCTCCTCCTCCATACATAATACAAATCTTTTTTCTAATCCACGCTCCGCCCTCAGGCCAGAAGCACATTTGAACGTTGGTGCAAAATCATTGCCAACCTAACAAACTGGTAATTCTCCGACTTGCAGAGTATAACATATTTTCTCCCTCAACATAGAACAGTGACTTGTACATTTTCATTTCATTCTCTTGCAGAAATTGGGCTTTGTTTTCATATAATGGATATTTTTAAGGATAATCTTTGGTAGGTTTTATCAACAAGAACTTCTTATTCCTCTAATACATTGAGACTTGGGATTAATGCTTTTGGTGGTAACTATGCGGTTTGATCATTTGGCGGATAATTTTAGTGATTCTCTTAATAGTTTATACATAAATAATAATAATATAATATTTTTATAATATCTCTACATGCAATTCACATTTATATGACACTTGATCTTCTTATTCGGGGTATCAACTTTGATGATTTAATAGGCATTGACTACTCTGGTTTTCGTAGTGGACAGCTGGTTTACGTTGGCTTCGGTTTGTCACTTGTCGCCATCTTGATGTCTCTTCCTGCTACATGAAGGTAAGTTGGCTTTTAACATTAGAAGTTATTTATTCTCTTTTTTCATTAATAAGAAAGGTGTTAAAAATGGTTGCTAAATTTTTTATTTCTTTATTTTCAGGTGTTGTTATTCGAAGTGGATACTCGTCTGCTAATTAAGTTTATTGTTGGCGTTCGTCTGGTATGTATATCTTGTCAGGTAGGCCAATGACGTTTAACCAAAATATTATTGTTTATATCCTTATCGCTTATTGTCCCGATAATACGGCTTGAGATTAGAAATATTTTCCCACCAAGTTAAATTTGGTTTGCTTTCTTCATACAACTGAACTGTATTACGTTCAGTTACGGCTGCAATTTTGTATGGTCCAGTATAAATATGGAAGAATTTTCTGGTAGTTTTTTCCAATGCATTGGATAATCTATGGCTTTTTAAAAGTATTTCATCTCCGACACTGTATTTAAATTGCTTGGATTTATTATCATGATAATGCTTTCGTGAGGTTGCTGACCTTTCTAATCTCTGTTGTACAATGTGACAGATGTCTAGGTTAGGATGAGTTAAAGCATTCGACGGTGGGAAATCTATTAACTTTTCAATAAACATTTTATTTCTTTCTCCGAAAATAACCTCTACTGGTGTATATCCTGTGTTTTCATTGATGCAATTGTTGAAACATTCTTCCAGGAACGGTAGATATCTAACCCAACTTTGATGTTTTTCAGCACAGTACGCCCTCATGAATCGTGAGATTTCTGCCATGCGGCGCTCCACGGGGTTCGAACTAGGAGAATATGTGGAAGTTCGAGATATTTTGATATCAGCCAGGTCAAGTATTCTTTTCCATGGTTTGCTACAAAAATATGATGCATTATCTGATAGAATGCGCTTAGGTTTTCCTACTTGCGGAGTCCACTTATTCACTATGCAATTTGCTAGGACTTCTCCTGTTAGCTTACCGATGGGAAAGAACATGGTGTATTTAGAGAATTTTTCATCCATAGCTTTGACATCCTGTCTGACTGTTTTGATCTCTTCTTGTAGGACTTTGGCATTTTCTTCCAATTTGTCCTGGATTATTTTGATAGTTTTGCTGTTTTCCCGGGCTGTTTCCGCTCCTTTAGCTTGTCCTGCTAAGAGTTGACTGAACATGAGTTGTATTTCGTTTGTAGACTCATTTGCCATAAGATTGGTAACATAACCGACTGAAGAGTCTAATGTTGTATTGCGTTTTTCCAGGTTGGTGGCGGCTGGTGGTTGACTGGTCACGTCGGATGGCGACTGGTTGGCGGCACTCTCCGTTCCCTCGGCGATGCTTGGAGCGATCTGCGAAGACGCCGGTACCGGGTTGGACGCCCTCACTCCCTCATCTCCCTCAGCCGGACTCTCATCGGAATTAATCGCATCGACGACATTATCAATCTTCGTAGAAGACAATTGGGCTAAGTTTTGCGGGTCGAAACTGATGGAGCATATGCTGCCTCCCTCTCTCTCTCGTGGGGTCTCCGCGACGTTGTCCTGTGGTTGTTGATTGGCCGGTGTCGTAGTTACATAGTTTTGGGGGTGGTCGCTGAAGTAGGAGATTTGCGAGTTAGCTGGTGACTGGTTCATGGTGACGTTATTATGGAATACTTCGAGTAAATAGCCAAGTGTGTTGCCAAGTCTCAGGAATATTAAAATGGATTCAGTGATAGTGCCTATTCTGGATAAAATTGTGTTGTGTTAAAGTTTCAAGTGTCATGTACATATATTACAAAAAGACCTTCGAGTGCTACCGGTACGCTTATCAACATAGACAGATATGGCTTACAAATTACACTAATATAGTTCTTAAAATTCTAATTAGGGTCTTATCCTCCTGAATAACGATAGTATTATAATGCCTCAAATAACCTATAACCCTGGTCAGCATACAATGTCTAGATTCAAAGATCAAAATCAAAATTTTACTATAGACTTTTATGGAAATTTCCATCCAATTTTCTCTATTATGAGAATTATGTTATCAAACTCGTGTGATACAGTTTGTCTGTATTATGCAGCTTGAAAAAATTTTAATTTGAAGAGCAACTCAATTATTTTAGCCAGAACTTACAATAGATTATCAGATATATCTTGTCGAAACAACTTCAGATTATGTTTCTTGCAGCTTTCAGTTTTATCAATAATTTCATTAATCATTGATAGTAAGATTGAGTAGGTAAGCTTTTCATCACGCTCCACTGGTTGGGTGCCATCGTGTGAAGTTGTGCTCCTGGGGGGTTATCTCTTATGATAGAGTCCCACGTTATGAAGCTATTGTGAGAAGTTGTGGATTGTAATTCCTTCACAGATAATACGATGTTTCTGGTATTTATAAGAGCAGTCTCTAAATTCCCTCTTTTGCGAATAAATTCACAAAAAATTAAGGCCTTCCGGCTCGCAAAATTACTGGGTTCAAACCTCAGCTCTAGCTCAGTGGTAGAAACATGAATTTTATAAATACAAATAATCACCATAAGGTTCAGTGATCGGTAATTGGTAATTCTTACCGCTGCTTCTATGAAGTTCTTGAAGAATACCAGTAAGGAAATTAAAAGAATATTTGATGACTGATTATCAGTAACCATGTACCACTAGAGAATAATCAGGACCAACTATAGTTGTTTCTAGTTGATTCTTAAAACGCTCGTCGTGAATACAAGTATTCACCAATATACCCTTTCAAAATTCCTTAGAACTTACAACGCCAGTTCTTGAAGCTCTCTGGATCCTTATATGATATAACTGGAACCTTATTAATATAATTTCTTAATATACTTGTTCTGGCTGATAAAATGAATATCATCAAAGGATGATAAATATTGAGTGCTCTGAATAAGGTTAATATTATTTGATTCTATGATTTTAAGTGCTGCTAAATATTTGTTGGTACCAAAACAGCTCAAACTATATAACACGAGATGAGTTGGGATATAATAAAAAATTCTATAAGTTGTATGCTGACATAAAACACAAAATATATTCCCATAAAACAGATATGCATAAATATTCAATATCTCTATAATTCACTTAAATAATCTATTCCTAAAATCTGAATAATTATCACAGGCTTTGCTAACATTCACAATGGTGAGTTTCAAATTCATAAATATATTATTTTTAATACTGGTACTTAGACTTCCAGTCAATATAAAATTCTACCAATAAAAACCTGTTCGGTCTATAAGTTTGATATGGTATACTTTGTTCAATAAACAAAAATTAATATTTAATAAATTAATATTCAAACATGAGATCTCAGGGATTTATATGAATTCGGGCTGTGCATGGAAGTAAGCTTCCTACATATATTAAATAAATTTATAAAATGTTCTTATGGACTATGTGATATTGTTCAACACGTGGTGACTTTTTATTTTAATTCTAATTAATTGAAATAGCGCTTTTTGTTTTAATAATTACCCCCACTGAACGTAGAAAAATGAGCTCATTTGGTTTGACTTATCACTCACTGACTGAAGTTCTAGATGTTCTCGTGGATTGAATTAATTATTTCCAATAATTAATTGGGTAGGCTCCTTTTCGTCACTGCTGGGCTAACGCGTGATCCAGATTTTTATAAGTTTCTTTCGAATTAAAGCTATTTTTATGGGAATCTTTACAATTACGAACTCCTTGACAGCACTGAGTTCACAAATAATTAACATTCAAACATACATTACATTTAAAAAAGGGTTTGGCTTAATAATTCATTAAAAATTTTTTAAAAGGAAGAAGAAAAAACCCTAAACTCCATGTGCATCCTCTCGGGTGGGATCTTAAGCCAGAAGAAAGAGGTTTTCAGAAAAATTTGCCTCTTCTTAGAATAATTCTGTAAGCTACTCTCTGATTGGCCTTCAATTTAATAGACTCAATACAATTGGTTGCCTTGGGAATCAGGGCTTCCTCGGCTTTATAATAGAAAAAATTAAATAAAAGAAGTTTTTATACAAATATATGGAGTATTTATCTTAAATTGAATTCATAAATAAATCGTAACATACGATTTTAATAGATAATACATTTAGTTTTTATATGAGTTTTGTATACTCTTGATTTATCATGTTTTTTTGGATTATAATAAATATTTATACAGAAATAATAGTTATTTGTATTTCTACACATCGACTTCCTTTAGTAAACATAATATATCCTTTATGAGTGAATTTTATATGATTCAACCGGTCATATGGGTTGATCGAATAATCAGCTGATTCGTTCAGTATTGGTTCTAATAATTATCGATTTATCCAAGATCGACTAATTCTTTTCAAAACGTAAACAAGTAACTCTAACCTCAATGTTCATGCATTTTATTTTTTTTTTTTTTTATAATCCGCCAATAATAATTATGCCGCTTTATAATTTTTTGATCTTACCAATGGGTTCTCATAATTATTAAATCACAATAATACATGTTTTCTTATCGTTGTTGATAATGCTATTACTCCTACTCGCTAATAATACTTGATTTGAGTTGATTTACTCTTTGGATAGGTCTAACCTTCTTTCCAATTTTATAGTTCTATTACATTTCATTGGCTCATTTAAAAATATTTGGTGGTTTCAAATTACCACGTGACAAATGATATACCGGTATCAATTAACCTGTATAGAAGGCAGTGACAAGACAGAGAATGGGTCATGCTGTTCTCCCCTCTTTTTCACCGCCATTTTAACGGACCCTACTATATAGTTTAATTTTACTTTCAAATTCAAATTGAGAGAATTAGTTAATTTCAAAAGCGCAAAAAATAGAATGTGGAGTAGAGTTTTTTTTATTGCTGATGATGCTCACAGCGTCTTCGTTTGTGCGTGAGTGATTGATGAGAGTCTAAGGTACCTACATGCCATAGGGAATGGACCATGACCAGGCAGTTTACAAGCGGACTGGAGAATGCAACGCCTAGATCACACGTTTTCCAGAGGAAATCTATTTTAAATGAATATTGAGTATGAGGAAAAATGTATTCATCACCCAAATATGTAGCTGATAATCTATTGTATAATAAATAAGGGTTTTGGATAACAATAAATTCAATGAACTCATTTATAGAATTACTAGTAGTTCTGTGAACAGTAGACCTCACGCAGTATTCTCATCCACAAGTACCTGATTGAAACTATAGACCTTATGGAAATACAGAAATAGACTGGCTTCTCCACACATCTGTGTAATCACTTGTCATCTGATTTGTGATGAATAATTCTATAGTTCTATAGTCTGATTGTTACTCTAATATTGGCCTATGAGGGAGGCTCCTTTTTCCTTTTACATTATCCTTGAAATGCAAAATTTCCAAAAACCTTGTATATACGTCGACGTGCAATTCAAAAAGGAACATACCTGCCAAATTTCATGAAAATCTATTACCGCGCTTTGCCGTAAATGCGCAACATATAAACATATAAACATATAACCATATAAAACATATAAACATATTAACATATAAACATATAAACATTTTATAAACATATAAACATATAAACATATAAACATATAAACATATAAACATATAAACATATAAACATATAAACATATAACATATACATATAAACATATAAACATATAAACATATAAAATATAAACATATAACATATAAACATATAAACATATAAACATATAAACATATAAACATATAAACATTAAACATATAACATATAAACATATAAACATATAAACATATAAACATATAAACATATAAAAATAAACATATAAACATATAAACATATAAACATATAAACATATAAACATATAAACATATAAACATATAACATATAACATATAAACATATAAACATATAAACATATAAACATATAAACATATAAACATATAAACATATAAACATATAAACATATAAACATATAAACATATAAACATATAAACATATAAACATATAAACATATAAACATATAACATATAAACATATAAACATATAAACATTTAAACATTAAGAGAAATGCCAAACAATCGACTTGAATCTTAGACCTCACTTCGTTTGGTCAAAAAGTAATCGATTGAAATATTATTATTGGTGATGGGTATGAAAATGTGTGTAAAATATATTCAATGAAGAGTTTGAAAGTTAATCCTCTCCTGCTCCATTTTTAGTATCAGTATTAGGCTACATAGAATTTTTTTTAATATTCTAATAGCAAGTATATCTTATTCAGGCACCAAGCCAAAGGATGAACCAAAAATAAGAAAAAAAATCAACTGCTATACCCTCCCTTGAATTGGAAACCTTCTTTTTAGACCCCCCTCAAAAACATTTCAAGGACGCAACCCCTCTTCACACTGGGAACCCCTTCTTTATAACGTTATTACTTGGAAGTTTTCGACAAGGCAGAATGAAAGAGACCAAATAATGAGAGTACTGATTTGAAGAGGCGTACTTCACTACAAAATTTGTTGACTAAGTTTCAACTAGCCTAAATACAGACACTAGCCGTCAGGCTCGCTTCGCTCATCATATCCGTCTAGCCAGGGGGCTCCACCCCCTATAATTATAATAATATGAAAATTGGAATGTAGGCTACTGAATAATCTATTATTTTTAGATTGTATTGGGTGGGATTTACGTAATATGAGATAATTGATTGAACAATAAATAATTCCAAAAGGTGTTTGTGGCCTACTTAATTATTATTCTAATAAAAAGTATTTTTCAGGTAAGCGAGTGTGCAGTTCCAAAAATACGGGGGATCCTAGGATCGTTACCAGCCTTATTCATGGCGTTCGGAGTTCTGGTTTCATACATTCTAGGAGCGTTCATGCCTTGGAATCACCTAGCCATAGCTTCAGCACTATTCCCTCTAGCAATGCTCATATTTCTGATTCCACTTCCGGAGTCGCCGATCTGGTTGCGCAATAAGAACAGACCGGCCAAAGCGGACGAAGCCCTGCAATGGCTCAACCAGAACCCACATTCTATGAAGATGGATGTGTTCAGTGTTGCTACATCAGAGAGTAAAACTCCTCAACAACCGAAAACAGTTGTTGCTCTGCCAGTTGATAAATCAAAAGACACTAAAAACAAAACTCCACACCCCTATGCTTCAAGCGTACTATTCTCGAAGCCAATCATGGTCCCATTCGGGTTATCTTGTATGATACTCATATTTCAACAAGTGAGTGGTATAGATACTGTTATTTTTTATACAGTCATGATCTTCAGTGCGAGTAAAAGCTCGATAGGGGATTATACAGCTACTATTATGGTAGGACTGGTTCAAGTGGTGGCGACTTTTTTATCGATATTCTTCATAGACAGAGTTGGCAGGAGACCTTTGCTTCTTGTTTCAGGGGTGACAATGGGATTTTCTATGGCAGCGCTGGGAACTTACTTTCATCTGAAAGATCAGAACAAAGCTGAAGGACTTGGTCTCCTGCCAGTTGTGAGCCTGATAGTATTCACAGCTGGTTTCTCAATAGGCTACTGCAATATTCCATTCCTACTCATGGGAGAACTCCTTCCATTAGCACAGAGAAGCCTTTTGAGCTCCATCGCCGGAGCTCTCAACTTGGGCTCTATGTTTCTAATTATAAAAACCTATAATAATATTAAGGAGCGTGCTGGGGAACAGGGTGTTTTCTGGCTTTACTCGTTTTTCTGCTTTCTTAGTTGTATATTTGTTTTCTTCTTCCTTCCTGAGACAAAGGGGAAATCACTAGAGGAAATTGAAAACTACTTCCACAAAAATACATTTGACATGACAGATGAGAAACGATCAGACGATGTAGCCGATGAGAAGAAGTCAGCTAAACAAGAGGATGATAGAAAATGAAAACCATATTCATATTGATTGATTTCCTCAATCTTCAACAAATCGTTTATGAATTTGCCTGGCGCTTAAACACTCCATCAACACGAAGCGTGACATTCAAGATTTAGGACTTCATGTGAAGGTACGTACAGACGAACACGCGCATTTCAGCCGATGATGTGCTCATTATATGTGTATATTATTGTTACTGTACAAATACAGATAGGCTAGCTTCACACGCATTTGATTTCATTCGGTTCGGTTCGGTTCGTTACCGAAAACGAATGAGGCTTTCATACATGTCAGATTTTAATTCGTACGGTTCTAATTAGTTATTTTCTTCTCAAACACAGCTGTGTTTGGATTCCCACAGTTCATGCTGGTATATTCAAATATAACAGCTGGTGTTGAATTGTAAGATGTTATTTCTTGAACATCAACATTTTAAAGTTAATTGAAAATACTGTGAATCATTTGAATAGTTTATTTTTGATTATGTTAATTTCGGATATTCAGAGAGATTATTTTTTTAAATTGAAAATTTGCTGTTCCTTGTTTTGACACATGGTATATAAACTTCATCTCTTCTCCCCATTGATGAAATCATGAATTCGTGGATGAATAAAAAAATAAAAATCCTCCCTGAGTTTTAATTTAAACGGTATCTTTCATATTTTTTTAGCAAACTATTCATTGAGAAAAAATGTTCCTGTGAACTAACAGAAATGAATTGACCATATGATTTTGACTTGGAAAATTTTGAAACAGATAAAATGAAAACAAATAAATAGGTTAAAACAGGTTAAAATAAAAACAAAAAAAGGCAAGCGTGTGTAAAAGACTTTTTTTCCTGTTGTTTCCCTACTAGCAACGAATTCGAATATATTATGAAACCCATTCGTGTCGAGGGGGCGTTCGGGTGTTATGCGGTTGCTATTCGGTACCGAAATCAAACCGAATCATCGTTTCACACTTATAGGAATTTGCCGAAAACGAAATGAACAGAACCGAACCGAAAGTGTGTGAAAGTAGCTTCTCGCTAGCAACGAATTGAAACCTGATGGAATTTATTAGATTCAAGTGGGCGTTCGGTTCTATGCGGTACCGAATTCAAACCGAATTACCGTTTCACACTTATCGGAATTTGCCGAAAACGAAACGAACCGAATGAGTGTGAAACTAGCCTAAGAGAAGCATCAGTTGATGAAAAGTGAAATGCGCGTCTTCGTGGCGCATAAGTCTGTACGAACCTTTAGATATAGGATCGTGAACTCCATGGAAATCTAAATGCCTTGTTTGTGGGCATAATAATAATGTGCAATTTTCAATTCTCTTGTAATGATAAATCTAGGAATTATAACTTTTATCCATAAACAGGACCTATTTCCAAGTTGAGCCATCCTTGAAGAATGAGATATATTCACAAAACTCATTCCCCACACCCAGACTTGTTGTCTTTATGGGGAATATTCAATATGTATATCAATTAATTTGATGTTGTGATTAAGGAATGTAATAATAATAATAAATGTATATTTTGTCTCTGCTGCTTTGATTTGATATATTCTAATCAAAAGAAAATGAATATTCAATGCAATTAATCATTCTAAGGAAGATGTAAAAATTATATCTGGAGTTTCTCTTACACTTTTCTAGAGAATAAAAAAAAAATCGCATCGAACATATAAGAAACGAATATGAAGAAAGAAGCTAAAATTATTCAGTTGGCCTCAGCTTGGTGAGGTGTCTAAAGGTTCCATATCATTCGGAAGGTTGACCTAAAAACGACTCTTTTGGCCTAGGCCTACTTGTAATTTAATGTATATTTATCTCATCATGTGATATTTATATAAAAGATAAACAGATGTTACTAAAAATTGTCTTTCTTTCAAAAATGACAACTGGTTCAAGCTTGAATTGTTTATATTAATATTACACCTGACGTATGACCGGTTTTAATCCAGCTCGTTCAAGACATTTTTGAGCATTGTAAAGCCGGGTATGATTTACAATTTATTGTGCACTGGAATTATCGATAGTAAGTATCTCAATAGAAATCTTCATTTATGTCCCAGTGCACTCGTTGTAAAGCGTACCTGATTTGACCATGTTCAAATGACTTGATCGAGCTTGATGAAAGCGGACATCAAAAACTGGAAAAAGTTAATGTTTGAGTTTCACTCGTGTTTAATGTTCGGTTGAGCTTATGGATTAATTGATATTTGTCCTCAAAACTCTGAAAAATGGAAAATAATTGAGTATCAAGATTCTTGCATCAGATCTATCTCATGAGAAATCTATTATTGAAAAGCTGATGGAGAAGAAAATTTAGTACAGCCTGGAAAGAAAAGAGGAACCTGCCACCTGTGTAGATGACGAAGGAATTCATCAGCTGTGAATTCAAATAATTCATTGAAGAGTGACTCTTGCCAATACCTACTATCACTTAAGTAATAGTAATAGACTGAGCAGATTGCTCGTTTATCAGATCGTTTTGCATATCGATGGTTGAAAGTCAAAATGTTGTAAGCGCCAAAATCTGGGAAAATTGGTTTTTGAGTCCAGCTGATAGATATGTGCTTGTTTTACGTCCCAGCAAAGTGTTGTAACCATCTAATTAATTTTAAGGGAGAAAAAGAAGAATAAAGTTTGTTGTAACTGCCAATATGGCAAGTCTTTGAAAGTCAAAATGTTGTATGAGCTAGAAACTGAAAGGCAGAATGTTGTATCGTCATCCAAGAACATTATAAAGTGCATTCTGATAATGTGGTCAATATGGTGGGAAGAAAAGAAAAACTATAGCTTTCGGCTTTTATTTAACATCTAAAATTATTTATTTGATACGAATATTCCAATATGATACGGTGCGAAACGGAAAACAAATGCAATTGAGATAAAGGAAAGATTACAACTATAATCAACAATCAAAATTTCTGATTATAATAATCAGATAATAATTTAAGGGCTACTCGCTAAGCTGATCTGTGATCGTTCAGTTTTTTTATAATTAAAACAAAATTACTATTTAGAATAAATTATGGGTCTGAAAAATAAAAAATGTACAATTAACTATTACCTTACTTTTACTTTGAAAAATTGTCCCTTGGCCTGATATCCTCAAGGTCCGGTTAAAACACTCCCGACTTTATATGAAAAAATATATAAAAAACTCTGCCAGCTGATTGAATCAAAAACACCAGCTTTCCCTACAAGATTCAAATCCTGAAAACACAATTATGTAGGCTTAAACTGCCTGAACTGTGACAGCCTATAATAATTGAATTCTCAAGACAGAATCCTTCAGGTAACCAATGCCTTAACTCAACAACTAACTTCACAAACGGTTCAAAGAATACGTGCCTCAAAAGAAGAATTCAAAATCTATTTTTGTAAAAAAACATGCAGCCTTGATTCACAGACCAAAAGTCGACTCACTCTTGTTTGTATAGCATTGAGCTAAAACCTATAATATTGCCTTCACGAAACGTGATAAAACACACGTTTCATCTTTGTACATTGGAGATCTTCTCGCTTTATCAATTACATTTAATAATTAAATTCGCGACCAGATATCCAATTCACAAAATAATATTCCAAAAATTGAATGGATTTTGATGTCATGTATAACAATAAATGAACAATCTGCTCAATCTGCAATCAAGATAATGCTGATGAAAACAGCGATCAAGATAGCTAAACAAAGAGAAAAGAAAGAATATAGATTAGCCTACCGTATGTATAAGAGAAAAAAATGTTCACAAAATCTGAATTCCATCTTTCCATGCAGACTGTTTGAATGGAGAATTTTTGAGAAACATAGTTTCATTTTTGTCACAGGACTGCAGTTTCGTGTTGAAACCAACACATCTTCAGCTGTAGGGTTTTTTCAATTATGGACAATTCCGCAATATCAATTCTCATTCAACAAATTTGATTGAGAATTTTTAAATGAATAAATTTTTCATTCGATGAGAATGAAAATTTTAAGGAAACTTGAAAAATTCCACACAAATATTTCAGATTAGAATTTATTATGCAACTCAGGATAATGAAAAAATTATATTAGAAAAATATCCACTTTCTATATTATAGTAACTCTGAGATTCATAAATAGCATTATATTAAAATGTTTCAATACACACAGGCCTTATACTATGAGTATCAATAATATTGAATATATGTACAACTTTTTGATATAAAATAGAGCTAGCCTATTTTGTGAAGACTAGATTTGAATACCCGTCATCGGTGAAAACTCCAATAAAATTTTATGAGAAACTTCAATAGTTGCTAAAAATAATAGCCTAATTCAATTTGAAAATTTGCAACGGGGAATAACATTTGGCGTTTTTGTGATTTGTAGTGAGGGATAAGGGTTCATAAAAAGCAACCGTGAAGTTCTGCTTAAAAATATAGAGAACCAACTTAATACAAATAATATGCTAAGTTACAAGCTAATAAGGAATTTTCAAATTTTCGTATTTCTTAAATCCTTAGAAACCGATAGTAAATCAAGCTCCATTACAATCAATTGAGGTGATTGAATTGAGTGGAAGGCAGAGACGGAGATCATCTTTAATATTAATTTCCTATGAATGATCAAATAAACGTTTTTCCTCTCTCCTTACGTTTAGACTCAACATGATGTAGGCTAATGTATGTACAAAACAAAAGAACGATAAAACATTCCACACTTGCAAAATGTATTCTTCACAGTTATTATTACAAATAGAAACATTATATTGATATGATTATACTATGGACAGTCTATAATTATAAGATTTCTGTCTGTCAATTTACACTATATATAATATAATTCACTATTATGTTACACGAAAAATCTACAATACCATAATATACTGTACTATTCTATAGTATTCTATGGTACAAAAATATAAAATTTTATTCCAGAGTGAACAACACTAAATTTCTCATCTCAGTATTGATTAAAATTTTAAAACTAACGAACTATCGAAGATACATTGAACGTTATTATTCCTCAAAGTGGTTCTAATTTATCAGTAATTACAACATGCACGCAAATTTCTGCTCAAAAATATGGAGACCAGATTTTCTTTGTCAACTATTCTCATACTGTTTCTTATTAGAAAAGGAAAATAAATTGAATAGAATAGAAATGAAAATATTTTAAACGACGAATCGGTCTTTATGTATATTGTGGAGGTGGGGGAGAAGGGTGTTGTCACAGGAAGATGAGCGATTTCCAAACAGAAATAATGAAATGTAAATTCCTTCAACATGGAAAAGTAGCCTATACGTTTAGCCTACAATTAAACAACAATGGTAGCTACTAGTGAATGATCAATTTATTATAGTTAAGGAGTTGATTTTTTTGAGATCCTTCAAATTCATTCAAGGTGTTTGATTCATATACTAATATGAACATGCATAATTTGAGTTCTGATTTGTTTGAAGCTCCAAGTTAGACCACCTCACTTTACAATGTCTAGCAACATTTTTAGCGATATCCATGGATAATTTTTCTTACAATAAATACTGTTCTTCAACTCAATACTTTCTACTTTATTGATTTTGAAAGGAAGCATTGTGAAAGACTGGAAGGTGTTGGATTCAACAGTCTATTTTATTTCTTGAAGTTGAGTAGAGTGCATTGAGTAAGTGATAACTTAATGGAAGCTTCAAAATTTACTGCTTGACTACACACAGTTACTCCATCACATAAAAAAAATATTTTAGTGAATTTTCAACTTTCTACAGAAATTTTACAGATAGATGGATAGTCAAGAGGAAAAGCTCAGTCCCCACAATGCGACTGCAATAAATTTCAAGGTTTTTCTCGTCACTGGACTCGGGGAAAAGGAAACTTTGAAAGGAGCAAGAGAGAAATTAATCAGTGGGATATTATCAATTCTCAACCCAGGTGAATTTATGAATTCTAATGAAAAACTCATCCCAAACATTGGTAAATATTGTTGTATTTCAATTGTGTCAGTCAGGAAGTTTAAATAGTTGGAAGACTTGAGATGGCAGTTATGCTCAGTTGCATGTTAACAGAGACAGCCGTATCGAAGGCGAGAATAGCCAAAGTTGATTCGCCTAAAAGAACAAAAATGGGACAGACTCAGGGAAAAACATAAGCTGTAATTTGTGCCATAAATTTTCCAAGTCATACCTTAAAAACTAAGATGAAGTGCTCCAAAAACTTCATTCCATGTGATCAGGGGCCAGTTGCATAGTTCTTTGTAAACTTAGCGTGAAATAATTAGGGTCAAACTGGAATTTAATTGTTTTTGAAACTGCGATATCGTTTTGATATTTTCGATTCTTTTCATCATCTTCTTGATTCACTTGTTTCCGTTTCGTAATAATTGTTACTAGTGAAATCACAATGCAACAGACCCCTTCATAAAGTGGAAAGTGTTCGACTATTTCAAAAATTCAATTGTGAATTAAAATTAAACATGCCGTGCACAATAGAACCGTGATTGAATATTTTTGTAAACTTCATTATCATGTTCCTTTAGACTGTTCACAGCCCACTTTTGGACAAACTACTGAGAAGAGACAATTAAACATTATGTAACTGAGATCTGTCATATATTTCTATTCCTGCATAATTGAGACTACCATTTGATTTTTCACTCTTTAGTCATCCATCTATCAAGAAGTAAAAAAAATGGGAAGATAGAAAAATTTAATGCATGAACTTTAAAAATTAATTTCCAAATTTAGTTGAATGATCCGTCCAAAACAAGTTTATGTTCAAAAAGTTTTCATAAAATTATGATTTTAGCTTTTCTAGTGAAAAATGTAGAAAAATTACAGTACAAGTCGAGCAAAAGCGAGTAAAATAAAAATGTGATGATAGTGATAGAAACATTGAGAATTTTCCATCTAGGAGGAGATGATGTTTATTTGAATTACGAGTTTGTTGACAAAAATAATAAATCGAAATAATAATATATATTTATGGGAGAATGATGCTATATTTTGTTTCAAATGACTGGGCACGCCTTGGTTGTTCAGTCTAGAAACTGTAGGCTTCTGTATTTTAAACCGAAGTGATAACACATTTTGATAATTATTGGAAAATTTGAATAATTTAAGATTTTGTTGTCAGCTCTGATTCCAATGAGGAAAAGCCCCATGATCATGTATGGGGATGGAGTACAAAACTCAATCAAAGTTTTTAAGCATCAACTTTCCAAAGTGATTATAGTCTCACCTCTTCCTATTTATTTCATCTTATGATATATACTGGCTGTAATTAAATATTAGTAGCATATTCCCAGTTCATAACTACTCCCTTGACAAAATATTGGATGATTTCAAATGCATGTATAAGTGAGACTGTAAGGTGGATTGTAAGGTGAGTTACTTTAATTATCCTGCTTTAAATTGGCCTCTGAATTGTTGAATAGTATACCGTAGTCGTTTAGTATTTTTTTTAAATCAAGTTATTTATCATAATATTTTATAGTATTATTAATACTATTTTCAATGTGGTATTTTGAAGTGATCTTCTGGTATCTGGTACTTGGTATCTGGTATCTGGTATCTGGTATACTTGGTATCTTCTGAACTATCAATGGCCTATCCTATAGAGCTCCCTTGGTGAAATTTTTACTGCAGCTCATAAATCATAATCTAAGTGACGTACAGAAATGATTGTATTTCAATATTTAAATATTAATGAATAATGTATCAATACTACAGAACAGATCCTCTATAGATGAATGAATAGCGTAATAGATGTTCTCATATAATGGTGTCGTATGAAAAATAAATGAATCATTCACTTCAACTCAAATAATAATCTTGTTTACTCTCAAACTCATACAGACTCATAAAACATTGAATACATCACACATCCACAGAATACAAGACACAAGTTAATGAATATCATTAAATAATATCAAATTCCAACTCGACAAAACTCTTAATTGAAATTTCTCAATAAATTCAATTTGCCTCCATCGTAGTAAAAATAAACTATTATATTATCTTATGTTCGATAAAATCTCACTATTCTAGATTTATCCCCTACAAAAATCAATTTTATCTATAAAATTTAATTGTGCCCTTTTGTAAATTCAATCATCTATACAATATATATTATATAATAATATTTCAATTCACTAAGCAGTCCCTTGTTTTTGAAAATAATTATTTTAATTTTCGCTAAACGTAAAGTTATTTTTATGCTCTAGTTTTTGGCACCGAGCGATTTTTTGTCACATTTTCAAGCTGTCTGTAACATTATGCAACTAAAATTATTCCAATACTGAAACTGTATTTTTCAACTGACTTATTTGTATGTTATGTTATTTGATAAACCACCAAGATAGGATTAGATGAGATTCATATGATATTGATAAGGGAATTAATAATATCTGTTACTAGAATCATAGTTTATATTTCGATTTACTGGAATGTAGATGCTGTAAGGTACCGGCACTAATCTTGATGCCAATGATTCACATTTCTTACCGATCTGTTTGGAATATAAGTACTTCTTTGGATAGTTTTTGTTAGTTGAAACTACTAGTTTAGATGCTCCAAGTAGTTCAATAAGATAATAAGTAGTAAATTGAATTAACTAGCCTATATGCCACACACATCACATTTCAGCATTGTTATTGAAAAAATAAGGTAGCAGCCATAATCAGGTGCCATGATAAAAAGTGCTAATTACATTGAAATAAATAAGTAATGATTGAAACGTCCAATCCAGTATAATTATTACAACTTGGATATCCGTTCGCAAAGACTGCATTTCTGAAAACTTTGGATAATCATTGAAAGTTTGAGAAGTTCACAATCGACTTTTGAAAGCAAGGGGTTTACAGTATCTACATAATGATTAGGTTATTACTGATGAAAATATAGTACAGTACTGTAACATTGAGTCGATTTATGACTTGAATGGTCTACTATAACTCTCATTGAATATTTTTTAATGAATTATCCCACAGATAAATCTTTGAGAGCAACAGCTTCAGTTAATAGTGGTTTTAAGGATAAAACAGAACAATAACGCTAGTTTCAATAAAAAAGGGACTAAGGATATCCAACTTTAGAAATAACCGTTATGTTCTATACCCTACAAACATTCTAGACTTATCTTAATGGATAGATTTTTTTGTGACTGAAGGCGCGATAGATTTGGCAGTTAGTCAATTAAGGTGATGCAACAGAACCTTGACTGTTGTAAAATTCTGAGTGATTTTCACTCAAATGAATCAAATACAATCATCAAATACATTATTCAACAAAAAATTATTTTCCAATATCTCATGGTTGAGACAGAAAGTGGACGTAATTATTATTCAATTTCAATCACATATAATTCATTTAGATGACTAGAGTTTAAAGCGTACACATATTTAAAATCAATTAAGATGTATCTATACACGAACATTTTATTGTAAATAATTGCATTTTAAAAAGCCTCAGTATTTCAAAGCAGAGAGATATTTCAAAGCATACCTCTCTTAGAGATATTTAGCGAAAAATGAAACTGAATTCTCACACTGATGAGAAAGGATTATGAGTAGTTGAATTGAGAATTCAAGACCTCAAGTCCTAGCACTACGGCCTGAGAAAATCAGTTCCTACACTAGCTTACAATAAAAATATGGCCGAATTCTTGGCAACAGAGCAGACGGCCACTTATTGACTGGAATTATTTTATGATTTTTAGGCCAAGTTTACTGAAATATAAAGTATTTTATGACCGCTTATAAAAAATTGTATGATCTACTGATTTACTGCATATATGATGAAACAATAAGCTATACAAAGCTCACACTGTCAGGTATGAAAGTTTCAACATTTTCCAATTCCGTTATTTCTTGGAAGAGACCAGAAAAATAGTTTACAGCTCTTTTCTAATAACACTATACATTCAGTAAATGTAGGATAGCAAATGATAATGTTTGCCAGATTGGTGAACTGAAGTACTGGGTTAAATCAATCAAAATTATGTGATGGAAAGCACTATAGAGGGAATCAAAACTGAAAATTATAAAGTTACTGTTGGATACAGACAAGTAACAAAACAGGGAATACTGATTTGATAAGAATGAAAGATTTGGAAGAAACAGAATACGGTATATTCAATTGTAGAATAAGATACTCTCAATGTTTTCAAAGAGATGTTTGTTCTCCTTGGTCTAAATATTCTTTGAGCTTCTTTCAATGTTCAAACAACTGGATCAAGCGATTAATCTAAATTAATCTTCTCAAAAGAATGCATCTGTTTTGAGAGAAGTGTTGGTTATCTTGTTTTGTATTCACTTGAAAATCTAAATCAATTGATCGTTTGATAAATTCCTCACACTGATCAATTATGTAACAAAAGAGATGTTTCGATTGTACAGGAGTAGGCCTACAACACAAGATGACACTGCTCCAAAAAATATGTTCCTACATCTAGTGATCACCAGATTCAGTTGTTATGGAATTGAATGAAGCAGCAGGTCGAAGACCAATCAAACCAAGAAAGATCATCTCTTTGGAACCATCAAAAGGATCTCATACTACAATAATTAATGAATCTATTTGAGTCAACATATATGGTTCAATGATGCTGTTGAGGAATTGAAAGAAGGTAAAATGCATACGTGAATTCACCCTGAATCGTGTTGAAAATAGAATATTTTCATCCAACCTCAAAAAAATTATGCGGAACTGACAACATATTTTTCATTCCAATTTAATATGCAGGAATTTTACAACATCTCTGTTCATAATGTGAATTTTATGAAAATATAATGTTTGTTTACTGATTCAAGCCTTTTAGATTTTCGACTTGTGAAGAAAATAATTGCGACAAAAGTTCAACTTCTTTCCTATTGATTGGAGCTTCGTTCTTGGTTTGATTGGTCTACGACCTGCTTCATTCAATTTCTCAACAACTGAATCGAGAGTGATCACTAGATGTAGGAACATCTTTTTTGGAACACTGTCATCTTTTGTTGAACTCATTTACAATCAAACATCCTAATTATAGAGGGTGAGAAGTGGGTCATAGAGAATGCAAGTCTTCGTGAATCTTCAGAATTCACTAGAACTCTAGAATTTTAGTATACAGTACTAGAGTTCACTTCGTGAATCTCTTTATAATCTGACTTGGTATAGCCATAGAGAAACAATAGCTTAAGTAGATATCCCATGGTGTGGGGCGTTTATGTCGCAACTTTTACTGTTATCTCAAGCCGATAGTCCACGTATTTCTTTCCCAAAAAGCTGTGTAACGCTGGTAGAATCTCATATTTGTGCCGTTCATACACTCTCACCCGGCCAAAACAATAAAAATCTACAATAATAGATAGTAATCTATTTGAGATAACAGTAAAAGTTGCGACATAAACGCCCTATACCATGGGATATCTACTTAAGCTATTGTTTCTCTATGGTATAGCCTACCCAAGGATTTGAATCTTTCATTTTTTCAAGTCAGCGTTTCCTTGGTTCAAATGCAAAACAATGACTAATATCTATGGAACTAGAACACCTGAGATGGAAAGGGACCAGCAAAAGACGAGGCAATCAAGGTGAGATAATTGCTGATGAAAAAGCGAGTCCTGGCTGGAGGAAGCGTATGATAGAGCAACTGACTACCTGGAGAGGTACTTGGTCAGCCACTGGAAAAGGGGCTCCTCATTGCGACGCACCCAGTGGATGTTCAGCTGGATCGTCTCCAGGCTCTGTTCCAGCGCCCGGACGCCTGATCCGACGTTCATGTGCCGGAAAAATTGTGACACCTGCAAAGCAGAAAACAGTTGCAAAATAATACCAATATATTGTGAACCATACTCACATTTATTCACTTGTCATGATAAGTTCCCAACTCAGTATAATGGGAACGCAGGTATTTCCATTATTCAAGATCCGGGTCATGTTTTTATATTTTGATCTTAGATTGCAACGAGAATAGAAACCCAAAAACGATCTGTGATCATATAAGTTATCAAACGGTAACTTTTATCTTAGATCAGTCTAGATATAGAAGCCTTTAGGTTCGTTGACCGCTGATCGTTTTCTGTGTGGCTGGGTACTAATCTTGAGTTTTTTGTTTAATGTTTGAAATGTAATGTATTCCTTTATGTGGGAGCGATTTATCGTGAAACAAAGCTCATGGATAGCTTGCAAAATATGTGAATCATGAATGAAAATGAAGTGAAGATGTAACCAGGTAACCAAGTAACCATGAACAATAAGTTGGAATCTCCTACAGAAGAGACTATAGGATTGAAAGATTCGCATAATAATCACATAGTGGTGGATTAAAAAACCAGAACTCTCACTCTGAAGCTTGAAGCTACCTTCACCGCTTGCAACGCTGTTGAAAACACACCTTTTTTCCTGACAACTATCTAGTGCTATATGCTACACATATACAGAGTGATTCATATGTATGGAAACCCTTCGATAAGTTGGAGACTGTTGTAGATATAATATTGTAACTTTCAGGATAAGTTATTGGTCAAATACTCTACCTTTTGACGTACAACTGAATTTCAACCCCTCGTAAGGGGGTGACTTAGGGGTTGTAACTCGAATATTCTAAATGTAAACACCCATTGTGTGGTACATCATTTTAAAGGCCTTTTTGCAACAAGAAAGATTGCATCGACAAAAATGTTCTATGATACTTGTATCCAAAATGGCGGCTGATTGAAGTTTGAGTTTTTAGAGAAATGAGGGTAACTCAAATATTTTGAACGTAAACACCCATTGTGTGATACATCATTTTTGAAGCCTTCTTAAAACTAGAAAGACGACATCAATAAAAATTATCTATGATACCTATATCTATTGTTCTATGATACTTGTATCCAAAATGGCGGCTGATTAAAATTTATCAATTATTTCTTTAAAAACTCAAACTTCAATCAGCCGCAATTTTGGATAATAGTTTCATAGAGCATTTTTATTGATGTCATCTTTCTAGTTTTGAGAAGGCCATTGAAATGATGGATTACTCAATGGGTGTTACCATTCAAAATATTCGAGTTACAACCCCCAAGTCATCCCCTAATGAGGGGTTGAAATTCTGTTGTACGTCAAAAGGTAGAGTATTTGACCAATAACTTATCCTGAAAGTTACAGTACCTATTATATCTACAACAGTCTTCAATTTATTGAAGGGTTCCCACAAATATGACTCACTCTGTATATTCATGAGTGGCTTTCCAGATTCTAACTTGATAATCGACGTAGAAAGAAGGCGGATCAACAGGGATTTTCGTACCTCTTTGTAATCATAGTCGGCAGCGAAATGGGAAGTGACTGCTGATATGAGGCTGC
Source organism: Nilaparvata lugens (assembly GCF_014356525.2). NCBI lineage: Eukaryota > Metazoa > Arthropoda > Insecta > Hemiptera > Delphacidae > Nilaparvata > Nilaparvata lugens. Next base: position 67,432,337 of record NC_052507.1, on the reverse strand, counting down.
CCATTGTGAAGGTGCCGTTGCCGAAGAGGCCTTGCAATGTGCTCCAATGCGCGCGCAGATGTCGCCAGGCCAGCAGGCGACCCTCCGGATTCGAGGCCACGTTCGCGATCACTGTCTTCACGTCCTGCGGTCGAACCAAGTCGCGGTCCAGAGTCGCCAGAAGGTATCTTCAACAAAATTACCACCAGCATGTTATTGGACAATCATTAATTCATTCCATTTCAATCACAATTCACTATTGGGAATAAATTAGATCACATATCTTATGCTTTAGGCTAGTTTCACACTCTTTTGGTTCGTTTCGTTTTCGATTCGTTTTCGGCAAATTCCGATAAGTGTGAAACGGTAATTCGGTACCGAATAGAAACCGCATAGAACCGAGCGTCCACTTGACTCTAATAAATTCCATCAGGTTTCAATTCGTTGCTATCGAGAGGCTTCTTTCACACAATCTCGGTTCGGTTCGGTTCGTTTCGTTTTCGGCAAATTCCGATAAGTGTGAAACGATGATTCGGTTTGAATTCGGTACCGAATAGCAACCGCATAGCACCGAACGCCCCCTCGACACGAATAGGTTTCATTATACTGTATTCGAATTCGTTGCTAGGGAAACAGGGAAAAACAAAGTCTTTCACACACGCTTGCCTTCTTTGTTTTTATTTTAACCTGATATCGTGATTATCTGTTTCAAAATTTTCCAAGTCAAAATCATATGGTCAATTCATTTCTGTTAGTTCACAGAAACATTTTTTCTCAATAAATAGTTTGCTATAAAAATATGAGATATAAATTAAATTTGGTGAGAATTTTTATTTTTTTTTAATATTTTTCCACGAATATTACATGATTTCATCAATGGAGAGGAGAGATGAAGTTTTTTATACCATGTGTCAAAACAAGGAACACATTTTCAATTAAAAAAACATCTCTCTGAACTTCCAAAATTAACATAATCAAAAAGAAACTATTCAAATAATTCGGAATTTTTAATTGACTTTAAAATGTTGTTGTTCAAGAAATAACATCTTACAATTTGACACCAACTGTTATATTTAAATATACCAGCATGAACTGTGAAAATCCAAACACAGCTGTGTTCGAGAAGAAGATACCTAATTAGAACCGTACGAATTAAAACCTAACATGTATGAAAGCCTCATTCGTTTTCGGTAGCGAGCCGAACCGAACCGAAAACGAACCGAAAGCGTGTGAAGCTAGCCTAAGGATGAGAGCAGAGAGAGATGAATAGATAGGCTGCCTTCATTTTAACCTGGAGGGCGAAGTTGCGCCCTAACTTCGCCGGCCTATCAATAGTCAATAAAAAAACAACAATTATTTAATTCAGAAGAATATTTTGGCTGAAAGTTGCAAATAAATTTTGATCAATATATCAAAATTTGCACTCTCTTTCAAGAGAGTGGAGGAGAGAGAGAGAGAGAGAGAAAAAGAGAGATAGATTGATTGATTGGATGTCTTCATTAAAGAGAGAGAATTTATGCAGCATAAATAAAAATAATTACAATACAGAATATAATGATACTGAAACAGAGAGAGAAAGAGTGAAAGAGGGAGAGAGAGAGAGAGAGATCTGCGATCCCATAGGTCTCTCTGATACAGAGAGAGAGAGACTTAGAGAGAGAAAGAGGGTGAGAGAGAGAGAGAGAGATCTGCGATCTCATAGGTTTATGTTACTATAACTAAGATATGAGTTCCAGAAATAGATTTAGAAAGCCATGCGATCGAAGATCAAAGATAGATCTGTAAGTGGCCGCACCCTTATAAAAATAGTCTACCGTTTTGAAATTGGGGATTTCTCGAATATTACAAATTGATGTACTCCTCTCGGATATAACAGATACAGCAAATAAAGAAACTAATCATGCATTGAATATGGTAGGCACAGAATTGGTTCAAGGATGTGAATATACGAAAGCACAAGCACTATTACATTGGGAGTTTCTGCTTAGAATAGACGACAATCAGCGAATGAACATGGCTCTATTATCTCAATGTACATTTTTTCAAAGTTGAGTAATGGTACACACAAAAATTAAATTGTGTATGCTATAGGCTACATTCAACGAAATGCACAATATTGCTGAACTGGGAATTCTTGATTAGAATAGAAACAGCACATCATGTAGCAAGTTCATGTTGCTCCATAGCCTGTGATATAAATTAATTTTGAAGTTGAAGTTATTTTAAATGGAAACTTTTTTCAATACGGTAATAAGTTGAATAAGGTTTGATTTATGTGTATTCTAGAAAAATAAGCAAAGTCACGGATAAACTCGATTTAAAGAGATTGAATGGAGAGAGTAAAAATGATTGAACACCTTTGTAGAATCCATGGATCGGAAGCTACACTCAACACCCTGAGCAGCAATTTGCGTTCACTGGGTATTCTTGTCGTGTTGTATTTGGCCCAGCAAAATTGCCACTCCTTCACACCTCCATATTTGATCCCTGAAAAAAGGTAAATTGTCCCTGTGAAACTTCTTCGTACCTCAGCTCTACATGAAGTGACAATATTCACAATAGACATTGTAACCTCTAATGAACTGGAAAAATTCTGAACCTTAAAGTTAACAGAAGTTCAAGTGGAAATATACAAGATAAAATGGGAAATAATTAATCAATCTGATAGAGAAGGAATATTTAAAAAAAATATGAGTTGCATTCTATCGTATATGGAATTGCAATCATTCAGTTTTGAAGATTAATGAGAACTTATTAATGAAAGAATCGAGCTGATGTTCTTTTCAAATGCTAGAACCGTTCAAAGAATTCTGAATCAAAGTTAAAGGATTACGAGTAGTTATAGGCTAGGAACTTATTTTTCTTATCCAGTAAGATATTTCAGTTCCTCAATTGCTTGAGTTCTAATTGATTGAGTTTCTGAACTTACTATCATTGATTTATACAATAAGTACATCATCAAAATAAGTACTATCACTGGGTATTCAAATGTTGTACCATGCATTATATAAATAGGTACTAATTTGGAGAGACACTCTTTTTCTGAAAATATGTACCTGCTGAATAGACGACCTCTCTAAGATTAGGAGGAACTCGAGCATTCTTTGTCATCCACTCTTTGAAATGCTGCTTGGCATCCTTCACAGCTTCTTCAACGTCACACAGCACTGCTGAAGCTAGGATATCGGATCGCATCAGCCTGGACAAACGAATAGAATTAATTCTAATAATTGTACCAACTGGAGGTTTCCAAAATATTTAAACTACTCCAAATTAGCTGGAGATTTCAAAATGGATTGGCGAGTCTCATAAAATACACAAAAAATAGTATATGAAGATATCCCATGGTTATAGGGCGTTTGTGTTCAAAATTTCAGTCTTATTTCAAGCTGAATAATTAAAAGCTTCGAAAGAATAATATTAATGGAAAATGCTTAGTTGTAATAATAGCAATGCTCACTTGTGAAGCATTGTGGAACATGTGTTTTATAGCTTTATTCATTTATTGATACGCAATAATTTATTATTGATCAAGAATAATTGGGGGAGGACCAACAGGCACAGCCCAAAACTGTTCCTCTTCCGAATTTTGATTCATATACTAGCTTAGAAGGAAGGTTGATATGTTTTTCCACCTTATAAAATTTGTGTTCAGTTTATTGAGCAGATACAAAACACAATTCACTGAGCAAACACAACTTACTAAGCGAATTTTCATAATGTAAATAAAAGATGCTAAGTTCATTTATTTATTTCATTTATTAGAGAAAACAATACAATAGTCGGAAAAACAGTTTTAATAATAGCAATATGCTTACTTGTGAAGATGAGTACCGGTATCCTCCCAGCCAAGTGAGTGCGAAACTGGACCCAGCAAGTGCTTCATATACTGCAGGAAGAGGCGATATGGAGCTGCCTCCGCCAAGTACTTACTCCAAGCTTGGAAGTGTTCGAGGGCTGTCGCCCAAGGCACATATTCTCGCTCCTTCAGAAGATACAGCGACAGTTCGAGAGCAGTTGTCACATTGAGAAGTCCCGCTCTGCGAACACATAGTAAGAGTACAGTACTCATTCAATCATGATAGACCAAGTTTGAGCATCAATGAACCGATGAACATCCTTGTTGTCTTACATTATCGTATACTTTTCTCTAGGATGTCTCTCATTATTGTGTATTGTTTTCAGTAAACCTAAATAGACCCAATTTGAACATTAATGAGCCGATGCCAATTATTGTTGTTCTGCACTATCGTATACTTTTTCTCTAGGTTGTCTCACATTATTTTGTATGTTTTCAATACACCTAAATAGACCCAATTTGAACATTAATGAACCAATACCCCTTAGTGTTTTCTTACATTATTGTATATTGTTTAATCTGGCTTATTTAACACTATCGTGTATTGTTTCTAATATTATTTAATTGTATCGTGCAATACGATAGAATTTTTTTAGAAATGGAAACAAATTGGAAGTTGTATTATATTTGTTCAAATGGTAATTAATAAATAATATTATTAAACGAAAATCCCAATTAAATGCTGTAAACCCCCGAAGACTTCTGCTACTGCAATTATTGACAACAGGGTAAGCTAGATGGAAATTTGATGAGCGCTACTATACAAAAATTATTTGTCAGCCCGGGAAATAATTTGTTCCGGGGTTGACAAATAATTTTTCAGAAGTCTTCAGGGTGATTTACAGCATTTAATTGGGATTTTCGTTTAATAATAATTATTTATTTAGAATGTAACATTTCAAAGACTGGTAATACCAATACCAATACAGCATTGGCCATTCTCACACTTATTGATTGTCGACCGACACTCAGAATCGTCCTCCGATTGGCTAATTCTCACCGTGTTGATTCTCAACCATTCAGAGGACAGTAATGAGTGTCAGCCATCAATGTTCGCGACAATCGATAAGTGTGAAAACGGCCATTCTCACAAAGTTCAATTTTTCAAATTTCCCTAATTCTCTAATAGTGAATCGCCTTATTGTTTTGTTTTATGTAGTTGATAAATGTTAAAATGGAATTTCTGATTCTTCTTATCAGACACACATTGTATTCATTTCTTTCTGTACTCATAATTTGATAACCATCCAAATTTTTCTGTTGAAGGATTCAATCATTTCAATGTTTCAGAGTGCAGGATCGCGATAGACACTCAATTTTCTGCTGGGTTCATCGGCTTGATCAGTTACTTCTACAGTAAGACTATACACAAACATGATAATTGATATAAAACTTATACTTCTTAAATAATACTTCTTAAGAGAATCTTATACTTTGTATCATGTATCTTGAAGTTTGACGAAATAAAATATTCTATTCTGTATCATGATAATTATTATTAAACGATAATCCAAATAAGTAGCATTTGAATAAATGAAATATCTCAGTAAATTTCCATCTGTAGAATCTTACAACTTATGAGGAAGGAAATATTCATCCATTCAATAGAATAGAAGACTTCTATTGAAGAAATAATGGTGGATTATTTAGGAAAGGGAAATAATTAGCCCAATGCCACAACATGTTCAAGTTTGTGAAAGTGCTGTGATAGCGTTGAAGAAACCACTTATTTGAACATGGGGTTTCAAAATCTTCAATTTGTGAGAATTATTGTATATTTGTATCAAATGGAGTAAAAATGAAGTATCACATAATGAAAAATCATCTCATGAGAAGTACTATAAATTATCTGATCTGTATCAAATGGAGTACCACAAGTGAAAATGGAGTATCTCATAATGAAATATCATCTCATAATAATTACTTATCTGCTTTGTACCAAATGGAGTACCATAAGTGGAAATGAAGTATCACATGATGAAATATCATATGATAATGAAGTACTATATCTGATTTGTATCAAATGGAGTACCACAAGTGGAAATGAAGTATCTCATAATGAAATATCATCTCGTACTATATTATCTGATTTGTATCAAATGGAATACCACAAGTGAAAATGAATTGTCTCTTAATTAAATATCATCTCATAATGATTACTATATCTGATTTGTATCAAATGGAGTACCACAAGTGAAAATGAAGTATCTCATAATTAAATATCATATCATAATGAAGTACTATATCTGATCTGTATCAAATGGAGTACCACAAGTGGAAATGGAGTATCTCATAATGAAATATCATCTCATAATGATTACTATATCTGATTTGTATCAAATGGAGTACCACAAGTGAAAATGAAGTATCACATGATGAAGTACTAAACCTGATGTGTTTCAGATGAAGTACCAAAAGTGAAAATGAAATATCTCATAATAAAGAACTGTATGTGATCGGTATCAAATGGTGTACCAAACTTTGAAATGGAGTATCTAATAATGAAAAATCATCTCATAATGGAGTGCTATTTCTGATCAGTATCAAATGAAGTAAGATGTCTCATGGAAGCAATAGACTCATAATGAGTGACGTGTATCGATAGAATAGAGTGTAGGTCTACCTGCATAGAGTGAAGGCATCGTCTAGCAGACTGGCCCGGTCGGCAGGGCTGAACATGGTGTGATTCCTACGCATGGCATCTATGATGGCAGTCCACATCTCATCGTCGTACGTCACTCGGTAGAACCCGGACTGGTTCACATTCGCTTTCAGCCACGTCACATCATTGGCTACCTCAAATTTCACTGTAGAAAATGCAACAAATTAACAATGTGAATGATTTTTGTTGAAACAATATTGTAGCTTGGTGTATCATCTGTCCGATTGTTATTGGAATATAGATTTTTTTGTGTGGTTAAGAAGTTTTCACTGATTATTATCATAGAGAAACAATAGCATTAGTAGATATCCCATGGTATAGGGCGTTTATGTCGCAACTTTTATTGTTATCTCAAGCCGATTACTGTCGATTATTGTCAATTTTTACTGTTTTGTTGGGGTGAGAGTGTATGAACGGCACAATATGAGAGACTACCAGCGTCATAAAGCTTCACGGGGAAGAACTACGTGGACTATCAGCTTGAGATAACAGTAAAAGTTGCGACATAAACGCCCTATACCATGGGATATCTACTTATGCTATTGTTTCTCTATGTTATTATTGACTGGAAACTGAAAATCTATATTTCATCTATATTTTATCTATATTGAATGAAAAAGACTAAGAAATTGTCAAAAACCACAGATTTATTGATACTTAGAAAGACCGGTTTCGGTTATTACACCATTGTCAATCTCTGATAAACTCTGGTGAACTCTGATAAACAATGGTGTAATAACCGAAACCGGTCTTTCCAAGTATCAATAAATCTGTGGTTTTTGACAATTTCTTAGTCTTTTTCATTCAATATGAAATATAGATGTTCAGTTTCCAGTCAATAATAATCAGTAGAATAGAGAAAAATGTTTTTCATCTGCAGTTTTGAAATTTAGAAAACAATTGAAAAAGAGTTTAAAATGGTCTACTCATACTTTTTACATTAGAAAATTAATCGGATATGAAATTAAATTGATCAGTGAATTAGTACAAACATTGAAGTGGTGATTCTTGTGATAAGGCTGGCATCACTACGGAGAACATTTGAAAAAGAGAAATCTTCAGACAAAAAATGCAGAGTGTGATCTTCGGGGAGAAGGAGGAAAGAAGGAGACGTGAACCCCACAACATTGAAAGATAGATAGATAGATAGATAGGCTGCCTTTATTTTAACCTGGAGGGCAAAGTTAGGGCGCAGCCGGCCCTCTCTCCCACTTAACCCTCCTATACAATTCTAATGCATCTACATCACAACATAAGGAAATAATCTCTTAAATATAATAATAAGTAATATGATAGAAAAAAAATATAAATCAATAATTGAAAAAAAACAATTTCATTCAATTTAGTAGAATATATTTTAGACTGAAAGAAAATAAAAAAGTTGGAAAATATAGTTATAGAAAATAATTTATTTTTTAATTTTTAAGCAAGAAACAAGAAAATTTCACACAAACACACACCTTTCAACAGCTGAGAAAGGATAGATCAGAGAGGATGAAATTGATGTGGGCACGCAGGCGAATGGATAAACAGAACATAACATAGTAGTGACCTAAGATACTGTTAAACATGCTCTCCCAAACGAGCTTTTCGAAAAATGATGATACACGTAATTCTATATTTATTTCCATCAGGCAGTTCTCGCTCATATTTTTATATTGATTCCTACAGTAGAGAATCACGATTTTATTTGAGAGTATTACACTCATTTCTTGGGAACCACTCATTATTATTCCGTCTCATATTAGATATCAACACTGATAAAATATTCCCATTCTATTGATTATGTTTTGAATTATTATCACAAACACTGTACATGAAGATGACAAGAATAAAAGAAAGTCCAAAAGACTGAAATCACATGGAACGATCACTAACCCCACAAACAAAGTTTAATTCTAATACAGAATAGAAAATTCTATTATCGAATAGAAAAGCTGGTGATGCAAAAAGCACACTCACCGTCCGTCATATTCATCCAAACAATCTCCTCTTCCTCGGGATTGAGGTCGGTGTAAAAGCTGAGAGGCAAATACCACTTGTAGTTGAATGGCGAAGGTGGGTGACTCAGGTTTTGTTTCTGAGGGTTGGGTGTCAATAGGAAGCGAGTCTGTGTAGCTGATACCGAATTTCCATCTTTACTGATTGAAACCAATGGAAATCCCATCTGCCTTGTCCACGTATCCATGATGGACTGAAAAAAACGAAAAGTTTTCATTAGTTCAGACTAATTCATTCTCACAAAATTATGAATATCTTAGGGTGATGAAGCTCCTGAACTGCTAATCCTCAGAGGTGAAAGTAATAAATTCTACACTTCTAAACCAAAAAAGTAAGATTATTGGAATGAGAAAACTCTTAATTTCTCAACCAGAGAAGAAAGGCGGGATGCACACCGGAGTAACGCGTTTCGTGAAAAAAGTTTCAGGAAACGTGAAACGAAAGTTGCTCGCAATCGACTGATAAGATTAAGCAGGGAACGTTTCTTTTGTATGCATGCGCGAGTGAAACGGATTGCATGAAACAAGTTTCATGAAAGAGGGCTTCACGAAATGCGTTTCTCCGGTGTGCATCCCGCCTAAGTTCATTCAAATATTCGCTTTAAAACAAAGTGTATCACCTTCAACAGAGAAGAAAATATCAGTGCTCACGCTATGAGAGACTAGATAATTTGTTGGTTTTCCTGTAGCTGGATAGAGCGAGAATCACTAACTTTCCAAATAATCCGGTTCCGATCTGTTATATCGATCGAAATCCATGGCATACATTCATTTGAGTCAGCGGCCTGTTATAAATCAGTAATAATGTTTTTCATGTCTTGTTAAGATCCGGCACCTGAGAAATTGGTGAACAATATGTACTAGCATAAAGTAAAGATATGATTAATTTGTACTATTTGTCTCTGTTTCTAGTCAGTAATGTTTAGCATGAGAACGCGCAGTTATGAATTGAATTAATGAATGTGAATGAACTATTGACTTATATAGTATAATTCCATCAAGACTCACGCTGAAATTCAAGTATACATTGTAACAATTGAAATTCCAAAATAGATTACCTACTGAATTATCGTAAACAGCTCATAGTGATATCTCCCTTCTCTGGTCGCCAACGTTACGTAACGTTAGGCTTCAGCCTTAAGCCCAATGGAACCTCGACTTCCACCGATCATACTGCTCGGCCGTTATTATAAATACTACTAAATAGTATACTCTATACTCTATCTACCTATCCTATACAGTATACTGGTATTCTAGTCTAGAAATATATAATGGTGTAACAATCGAAACCGGTATCTCGATCTTCAATAAATCTGTGGTTGGACAATATCTAGTATTTTCATTCAGTATGGATAATTACCTCAATATCATCAACATAACTACTCAGAGAGTGAAAATATATAATATAGTAGTCTATTTATATTCAGTATGGTTGGTTCCCATATTCTTTATTGATTCATACAATATAGTTACATGATAGGGAGAGAAAAAATAAGGTAACCTTGTGCTATTCCTCTCACAAATTTAGATAAGGGTTACACATAGTCCGAAATAGGTTAAAGCTGCGTTTACACCAAAGTTATTAACAAAATGTTAACTTAATCCTTGATAACTTGATCCTTATAGATTCTTTTAGATTGAACATAATATCATACACATGATGATCATAATATGTGCTTGTCAAGTTCCGTCCAATCTAATAGAATCTATTAGTTAGTTATAAGGATTAAGTTATTAACATTTTGTTAATAACTTTGGTTAAACGCGGCTCAAGTCTTGTAGTTTTACACTTCACAACATTTTTAGTCCTCAATTATTTTCGCTAAGTAGGTTTCTGAATTCAGATACTTTAGAACCAAAAATTGGAGAAATATTTCACATGATTAAGATAGGAAATTTTCACATATGAAAGAAATAATAAATTTTGCTGTACCAAAAAACAAACTTAATTATCATCAACACAGCTACTCAGAGAGTGAAAAGTGATGGATAGAAGTGTTGACTCTCACCTTACTGTAGGAGATGGTGTCAAAGATGGCTTCAATCTCGGTGGGATCGTGAACGCCGACCGAGATCGGGTGACTGTTGGTGAGGGCGTCCAGGTTGAGACCGGGCTGCGTCTTGTCCAGAACGAACTGCTCCATCATGTTCCAGCCGGGCATCACGTGATCGACGCCGAAGTACTCGAGGAAGCTGGCAAAGCCCTCGTTCAGCCACAGGTCGTTCCACCAGCGCATCGTCACCAGGTTCCCGAACCACTGAGCAAGGCCATGGGTAGCACAACCACTCACTAAACTTCTTACACATCTCAATGCGGACTCCCTCACATCACTATCAGAGACTGGTATTACGTAAATATAATACCCATAGTTCTCTCTGTCCAGTACAGTGAAAATGTTATCCCCATGAGTTCTAAAGGGAATATATTACCACTCAGCCTGGCCGAGCGAGAGTATTGTTAAAAGGCTGTGCAAAGGCTAAAAATAACCTTTCTACTAGTGATATTGATTAGTACATCATGAAGCTATCAAAATGAAAAAGGTTTCTCAGGAAAAAATTTTTCTTCGATCATTACTTTTTGAGATATAAGCGCCTAAATTTTAAATTTTGGGACAGAACATTCCAAGTTCGGTAAGAGATAAATCCATGAGATTTGGAGGATAGATTCTTCATGGTATTGTTGATCTAGTTAAACAAAAAGTTTCTTAAAATATTGATTTTTGAGAAAGTTATTCAATTTACCAAAAATAACTCAACTAAAAGTTACTTTTGGTCATTTTTGGTAAATTGAATAACATTCTCAAAAATTGATATTTTCAGAAAATTTTTGTTTTATTAAATCAACAATACCATGAAGAATCTATCCTCAAAATCTCATGGATTGATGTCTCATCGAACTTGAAATGTTCTGTCCCAAAAATTTAAACTTTAGGCGCTCATATCTCAAAAAATAATGATCGAAAAAAAATGTTTTCCTGAGAAACCTTTTTCATTTTGATAGCTTCATGATATACAAATCGGAAAAATTTGAAAAATATCACCAGTAGAAAGTTTATTTTCAACCTTTGCACAGCCTTAATCCCATTATATCATTGTTGGTTATCCATCTTGTTTTCACTGGAATTATTACTATTGTATTCTTATATAACTTCTAAGTGAATAAACACTCACATTCTTTGGTGTGGCGACGACCGTTTCGTGCTGGTATTGCAATTCTCAAGTCAATCAGAAAAAACAGAATGAGTGTTTTTTCACTCACAAGTTATATAAGGATACAATAATACCCATTACATCAGTTTTAGTGTTTACATTAGTTTATATTACATTCGTTTTCAAGTGTTTGCACTGAAAATTGGACTCGAGTTCGAAAGTGAATGAAGCATAACCAACTTCTTGTACTTGGTGTATGAATCAAAATTAGGAAAAGAAACAGCTTTGGGCTGTGCCTATTTGTCCTACCCCAATAATTTCGATAAATCGTTTTGTGATCATTGAATAAATAAATTATATGGGAATAATATTGTCACTGTACAGGACACGTTGACTGATACTGATATGTAGGAATCCGCCTCTACACATCAACCACGAGCTGAGCTCTGGCCAATGGAAATGGATGCTCAAGCAGGCATGCAACAATGGATGCCATAAATACTGACAGTTGTCACACCACACTTACTAATGGCCGTTTTTACAGTCACCGATTATTGCCAACACGACACGACAGGGCAGAATGTTCTTCGATTGGCTATTGACAATAAATCAACAGGACAGATTTTCTTCGATTTGATATCGACAACTGACATTGTCACACTCTCTGATGATCGTTATCACAATCAACGATTTCTCGCCAACATGACCTGACAGGACAGAATATTCTTTGATTGGCTATTGATAATTAGTCAATTGGGAAATATTCAGTCCTGTCTTGTCGGTGAGATACCAGTGGTTATGAAAACGGCTGATTTCTCGCCGTCACAATACCGCCTGGTTCCCAAATGGCATATAGTTTCAAATGGAACAGCTTTCACACTCACCAAATGTGTCGGCCGGTTGTCGTCCGACAGAAATTGTGTCGGTGAAAGCATTGCTCTCACTAGTGTCGGACGACTGCTCAAACTGTCAACGAGAGTCTTGTATGTGCTTTTGTCAGTTTGAATTACAGTACTATCGAATTCGGTATTATCTGTGTTCTACTAGAAAGTTACTACTGACGTTTCAAGAAAAGAGTAGAATGTTCAAGGAGAACAAAAAAATGACTAATTTGGATTAACAAGAACTATATTTTTTGTTCCAGTAGAAAGCTAGGAACGTTCAAGAAACAAGTAAAATATTGAGGAAAACAAATAATTACTAATTTGGAACTATATTTTTTGTTCCAGTAGAAAGCTAGGAACGTTCAAGGAACAAGTACAATGTTAAGGGGAACAAATTATGACTAATTTGGAACTATATTTTTTGCTCCAGTAGAAAGCTCACGTTCTTTGAACTTGAACGTTCAAGGAACAAGTACAATGTTAAGGAGAACAAATTATGACTAATTTGGAACTATATTTCTTGTTCCAGTAGAAAGCTACGAACGTTCAAGGAACAAGTAAAATGTCAAGGAGAACAAAAAATGGCGTCTCTACTCTCATATTCCCCCCTGTGGGAGGGGGTGGGTGAGAATACTCTCATGGTGACTCCATGCCTGTCGTAAGAGGCGACTAAGGAGGCCGAGTAATCGTCGGCTAAAGCGACCTCTGCTGGAGAACAGCTTCGGGTGGATGTACCAGCAGGGGAAGGGCACCCTTTTGTCCTGGGGTTGAGAAATCGGCCCCAAAGGCGGATAAACCAGTTTAAATGGTAAACGGCATAAGGATGTAGATGGCAACGGGCGACCGCTACATTAAATACTTTTTTCTTCAAATTGCCAGCCAGAGCTCAGCACATGATGGTCCATCATTAGCATCCATATATATCACTCATTATTTCGATCAAATAAGGAGTCATTATTTCGATCAAAATAATAATAATATAAAACAATAATAACAAAAGGTGTCTACAAACAGGTTTTTGCTCTTTTAGGAATTTCTATAGAAATACAGATAGGTGAGATCCACTCAGTGAGCATTAATAATAATATTTTTATTATTTATTTCTAGACTGCAGTGCATTTTCAAAAAATATAAATTTTCAGGCACATCTCATTTTGGTTCCAAAAATTAATAAAATTCCCGACAAACAAGAAGCATTTCAAACAAATGGTAGAGGACATTTGACAAGCATGAAACATTTCTTGTGTATTTTCAGTTTATTGTTATAATGTTATATTCAATAAATTCATTCCAAAATGCATCAAATCATGCAACATTGCGATAACAAGCTCTTCTGTACTATTTTTTTAGACTACAGTTACTATATCAAAGAGTTACTATTTTTATATAGTAACTGTTATTTGGACAAACGATTGTTTTCCGTTTTTATAAATCGATCAAGGATCGTTTCGAGCTGCTGATATTCTATTGAAATCAAGTCAACTAAAACTTTGCAATTGAACTGAATCTTTTTCTTCTAAATCGTCAACTATTTCTTGTGATATAGATTAATGGGATACAAACATTTTTGCTATCATTTTTCTCTAGGAAAAATTTGAGTGTGGCGAGTTAGGGGAAAATTCTTTTGTCGTATACTATATACTATATTATTAAGAGTGATCATACTGATTGCACACTTTCGTGCAATGACATAGGCTAGTTACATACACATCGGTTTTTGGTCGTACGATATTTTACCGTCCTTATAAATTCTATTAGATTGAACAGATGATTTCAAACATTTGATGTTTGCCAAGTTCCGTTTAATCTCATAGAATTCATAGTGACGACAAAATATCGTACGACCAAAAATCGATGTGTGTGTAACTAGCCATACTGATTCCAATCGACTTCCACAAGGCTAGCTCGATCTAATAAATGAATCTATACGTATAATATAAAACAACTTTTATAATAGGTGTGAACAACTTCAACCAAATTAAAACAACTTCAAAAATATTTTGGATAAAGAAGCACTACCAATGCTTCAGCTTTTTCATAATAGTTACCTATTCTACTATACTGCTCAAGCTAAATATACAATATATGCAATAATTACATCAATTTATACATTGATATTATACAGCTATCGTTGCAATGATAATTTTTGCTTTACATAATAGCCTAGTGAATGTATAATAAATTGACTAGTTCGAAATATTGTGTTCCATCACTAAAAAATACACAGATCTAGATAAAAACTTCAATGAATCAGGCTAGCGAAGTATACACTAATCTATAAGGTTTGGGTTGGATAAGATTCTGATGAAACTAAGCACAATGAATACTGTAAGTTAAAACAATATCTTCAGCTAGGCTAGCTATCACCTACGGTACTGGATTTTACACCCATCTTGGAGGCTGTTTAAAGCACTAAACTAATAGCATAGGAATAAAGTTTTCTTAAAATAAGAAACAATTGGCGAACCTGAGGCAATATCCGATGAGAAGTTGGGAGCACATGGATCAGATTGCAATGAGCTCATCAATTTTCTGGTTAATTCACATAAAATAATAAATATAATTTATACTTGATTTTGTAACTTGAATGACAAGATTCAATAATCACTGAAAACGTTAGTGTTTTATAGGAAAAACTTTATGAATAATAATATGGATTTAATCGCTGAGAACAAAAAATGGTGTTACAAGGTCAGTTGAAATAAAATCACTTGTGTGTCTAGAATAGTATCTATATGTATGCTACTCTGGTCTAATCACAATGGAAAATGCCTTATGACGTTTAATCTATCAGAGGCCCACGGGAGATAACGAAATTGAGTTTTGATCAACAACTATGTAAGATGTTTCACAATAATCTCGTGAAAATAATGTATTTTCAATAGTCTTTTAGAGTCTTGTCAATAGTCTTTTCAATTAGTCTTTTATATTGGAGATATCTGATAAATTTTCAATTTCTGTTCTTAGAATTAAATTATTTAGCTGATAAGTTTTGTAATGTTCTTAATATAAAGCGTATTTCCTCCCATTGAATATTACTTTTCCTCCTTATTTTTGACAATGAAGTATCGAGTGAACCCACAAGTAGCCCTATTAAAATAAATGAATAAGAAAAGTGATACATTTGCACCTCCTTTCCTTGGGCGCAATTTGAAGCTACAATTAGATAGTATCAGATAAAAGTATCCTATTTCTCAATATTTCCTCATCACTTGATTCATTGATCCATACTTATCATCTGCAAAAAAATTACTACCTAATATTGTATATTCAATCATTGATAGTTTAAACCCTCATTAGCGAACGGTTTGTTTGCCGGGTAGCCTATACAGCCCCTCAAGTACGGAACGGTAAGTTAGTTCAAGTGTAGGTCGCGCACGCGTTCAACCTCCATGTAAAGGAGCGTACAGACTTGTGGGCCACGAACACGCGCATTTAGCTTTTAATCTGCGGATGTCCAGCTTACTATATCTGTATTTGTAAAGAAACACTAAAGATACAGATAAAGGATAGCATCCGCTGATGAAATTTGAAATGCGCGTGTTCGTGGCGCATAAGTCTGTACGCACCTTAAAACGATCTAAGATTCCTCAAACATTGACAAACAAAATGTATAATCTAATATTCAATGTTTTATATTTAAAGTTGAAACCCTCATACGTGTACGAAACCGCGGTAACTAACGGTTTGTTTGACGGGTTGCCTAAACAGCCCCTAGGTGCGAACAGAGCGAGTAAGTCCACTACCTCCGTTAACAAAGCCGTAGTGCATTCGTGTGACGTCAGCACTGGTAGGGCTTCTCTTCCAATAAAAACACTAGCTGATATAGATCATCTGAAATTAACGAATTTTTATTGGTGTAGGAGCCCTTCCTGTGCTGACGTCACACGAATGCACTACGGCTTTGTTTACGGAGGTAGTGGTAAGTCGCGGTGAAGATCGTTGCCACTAAACTGCTATGCAATGATAAAAACATTTGGAGTAATAATACGATAAAAATGAAATAATAATTTATATAAATGATTCACAGATCGATCCTGGAGTTTGAACAGAATGGTCAGGACGATATTTAGCTTTCAGTTCAGGTCTTGCTCACACTTGACCATCATGTCAATACAAACACATTGTGAAACATGATCAGAACGCTCAAGTATCAAAAGCGTTCTAGCACGATGACATCCAAATGTTTTCATCATTGCTAGCTGATTAGTGGTATCGATCGAAATTTCAAGCTAAACCGGGACCTACATGTTCTGTTTGCATCTTCACATAGACTTATTTATTCCTAGCCATTAACAGCTGATCTGAGATTATTATTTGACAAGAAATATTGGATATTCAACTACAGAGTTGTAGTTGAATTGGAATTGGTGTTTACCTACTTAGATTAGTGGTATCGATTAAAATTGGAAGCTAAACCGGGGCCTACTAGTTTTGTTCGTATCTTCAGACTCTTTAATTTCTATCCATTCATTTCTGATCTGAAAGTATTTGACCATTGATTATTCAACTATGGTGAGGTTCACGTTAAAATGACAGTGGAGAAAGGAAGGGGAAGAGCTTTATTTATTTATTTATTCGTGGACAGAATCACAATTTGCCGATTCTTTGTCTTCCACTGCCTTCTATACAGGATAGCTGATACCGGTATATCCGATGTAATATCAACTGTTCATTCTTGTTTAAAATTATAGTTATATTTTATTCGACAAAGACAAATATTTCTCAACTCAATGATTTAATAATATATTCTCATAATTGGAATTTAATATATTTTCAAATAATTATTTATCTCTAAATAATTGGAAAAAGTTCTGACAACATTGCAAAGCTACAAAAGGATAGCACTATCTGCTTTGTTGAATGATAAGACAAGGATAGCAACACATGAGGTCCACGTGATGATGGCAGTGGAGGAAGATAGAAGAAAAACGTTGCCGGACAAATTTTTGTCTTGTCAGTGCCTTCTATAGACGGTAGCTGATACAGGTTTATTGATACCGTATAATATCAACTGTTTATCCTAGTTTAGAATAATCAATTATATTCTATTAATCAAGAAATTATATTTTTCAATAATTTCATAATGAATTTTCATAATTAAAATGAAATATTTTGTTATTCAATAATTATTGATTCTACATTGTCAAAAGACGATCTGGCAACAGAGTAAAGCGACAATGAGATAGCGCTATCAACTTTGTTGAATGATAGACAAGAATAGCAATATACTTGAATATTATTGTTGTTGTTAAAACTTTTTCTTTTTCCTTCTCTGCTTTCATCAATTTTCTTTCCACAGTGGCACATGTTTTCCCTTAACCTGTTTCTATGCTCAATTTTATTCTTTTTATAGCTTATTAGATAAGTTTAGATAAGTTAGATAGGTTAGATTAGTTTTTATTCTGTATTTATTACTTATGCTTAGATTACTTTCAATTACTTATGCTTTTCTTATACTTATCAACTTTCTTATGTCAAATCAAATCAAAAAATTCTTTATTGGTTCTTCAACAACAATAAATATACAAAAAAAAACTTTGAGCAAAAAAAAGAGATACCAATCACCTGCAAGGAAAATCCTGTGCGCAGGTGAGAGTTGCTAATACAAATTCAATATGAGTCATTAAGAGCTTACAAAAGATGAAATAAGAATTTATATAATATAATATTTAATGAAAGAAGATGATGAATAAGTGGAATAAGGGTGAAAGAAAGAAGGAGAAGAGAAAAAATGAAAAGAGAAAGAAAGAGAGATGGCAAATATACGGTACTATTGAAACAAAGATAAGAGTCACTCAAAAAGTATGTCCTCGATTTTACTGGTAATTATCCATTCAATAGTTCTTTTTTAAAGCAATGGAACAGAATTTAGATTAATATGCTCCATAAGGTAATTTGGAATTTTGTTGATTAATTTATTAGCTAGGTAGAAGTATTGTCTCCGGCAAACATTAAGATCCATTCTTATATTTTCAAACCTATTTCTGGAAGGTCGGAAATTGAGGTTTGATTCACGGAATAGAAAAATATCTTTATTATTCCTAATGAAAATTATGAGGTTTTTATATATAATTGACGGACTGTTAAAATTTTAAACTCATTGAATGAATATTTCGTTGGATAAAGACGAGGTTTACCTAAAATAGTTTTAATAAGGTGTTTTTGGATAATAAAACGTTTTTTAAAATGAGCATTCATAGCACCCCCTCAAGCCCGAATGCCATACTGTAATACAGATTGAGCATATGAGTAGTAGATTAGCTTTGTTATTCTTTGATTATTTAGTTGTTTGATTTGATGAAATTTGTAAATAAGAAATATTAGTTTTTTGCACATGTTGTCAATATGACTGTTTATCTTAGATAAGGATCTATTGTTATACCTAAATATTTAACATTATCTTTTTTATTTATTTTTGGACAGGAACATAAGCTATCATTATCGCAATTTAGGAGATGGATTTTAATGGTGTTGACTGCATGAGGTTCAGTTGATGTATTTGTGAATTGCATGTACTGTATCTCTTATTTTTATTTCTTTTAGTAACTTACTTCATTCGATTAAAAATGGTAGTGAAGACTGGTTTTGGCTTAATGTCTGTAGTCTTTTTTTTTGTTCTGTAATAAATAATACCATTGCTAATCAAACACTGCCATTATAACGTGGACCTCACTAGTGATAATCAAATACTGCCATTATAAAGTGGACCTTACTATATAAGGAGAAATATTGGATTTGGATTGGTGTTCACTTGCTTGGATTATTTGACATGAATGATTGAATATCGAGTTGTATTGGAATTGGTGCTTACCTGGTGTGCTAGTTCATGGGCGACGACAACTGCCACCCACTGATGCGCAGCAGCTGACGTCTCGTTGGCGTCATACAGGATCGACGTCTCTCTGTAAGTGATGAGGCCCCAGTTCTCCATCGCACCGACGCCGAAGTCAGGAATCGCTATCAAATCTACAGAAAAACCGTAAAAACAGTTTAATTCATCTACTAACCACTGAATTGCTCAATTCAATATTAACTACTACACCCTACTGAGTCGTCTGAAAAACACTTCGTGTGGATGTGAGTTGACCCTTGAAAACGTAGAAGAAAATCACAATAAATGTGACAATGAAACAATTCGGATCTTAATCTTCCTAAATTCAAAATTAATTGTTTCAAGTGTTTGTGTTTTGTTTCAATGTGGAAATTAATGAAGAATTGAAAAGTGGCACATAACCTTTATTTTGGCAATTTATTTTATGAAATTGGAATGAAAAGAAGTTTTGGACTGTAGTCTGTTTCTTTGTCCTTAAGATGATTGTAAATGATAAATAAATAAACACTCAATTATTCAATTTAATGCCATCTACTACATACTTGGGAAATATACAGGGTGTTTCAGAAGTAGTGTCGAGAATTTTAGGGTATTGTACCTGGATGCTAGGAGACTACAAATGTCATATTTGAAGTGTCCAAAACTCAGCGGTTATCCTTATAGCTGCCATTTTGTTTTTTCACTCAAAAATTTTTATCTCAAGAACGAAATGTTGTATTGATCTGAAATTTGGCATGAATATTTATGCTATAAAGACTCAACTATAAAAAATAAAACAAAAAATTTTTCGTTGAAATTTTTCAAAATGGCGGCCATTTTAAATTTTTGATGGCGAATATCTCGAAAACCGTCCATTTTACAGAAAATTAACAAGAGACAAAAAAGTTAGCAAATTTTTTCACGATTCCAATGATACCTAATTTATTAAGATTGGTCGAAGAATAACAGAGAAATTAATTTTTTTCGTACTGCATGCATGACCACTTTTCACCATTTAAAGATCAATATTAATTTTTTTTATAATTTCATGAAAACCGTTCTTATTACAGAAATATACAAGAATAACTTTCCTCCAAATTTTATTTTACATTGAAAAATATTAATTTCACTCAAATCGGTTCACTGATACTAATGCAGCAATTGCTCAAAATGCCGTCCTTCAACTTGATTACACAGTCTGCACCTTTCAATCATGGACCGTCGAACTGCTATAAAAGCATTTTCATCATCTTGAATGGCACCTGCTGCAGCAACCACTCTTGCCACAAGGTCTTCTTCGTTTTCTACTGGCGTGCTGTAAACAAGGTCTTTCATATGGCCCCAGAAAAAAAAATCTAAAGGGTTGAGGTCAGGTGAACGTGTACTGGTCCACCCCGCCCAATCCACCGCTGACGATAGGTCATGTTCAGAAAGTCCGTAACAACATTTCCGAAATGAGCAGGGGCACCATCATGTTGAAACCAAATATTATATCTGTTTGCAAGAGGCACATCTTCCAAAAGTTCTGGTAGTATGTCTCTTAAAAAAGTAATGTACGTGGGAGAATTCAGACGATTAGGAAGAATGTATGGTCCAATCACGCGATTACCTAAGATACCCGTCCAAACATTCAGCGAAAATCTATGCTGATAACCACGCACTTTGACCTCATGAGGATTGTCTAAGGCCCAGACGTGACTGTTGCGAGAGTTGAAGATTCCTTCTCTTGTAAAGCTGGACTCATCGGTAAATAACACATTTTCTAGAAAATTTGGTTGGATAATGTCTTGCTGAAGAAACCAACGGGCACAGTTTACTCTTGGCTCATAGTCGCGTTCAACCAATGAGTGAACTTTTTGAAAGCGGAAGGGGTGAAGTCTTTCCTTGTTTAGTACACGCCACACAGAAGAAGCACTTGAATTGATTTGCTTTGCAACTGCTCTCGTACTCGTTCTAGGATTGAAATCGAATTTCTGCAATACTTCCTCTTCAAAAGCAACATTTCGAACTGCTCGAGGCCTACCAGCAATTACCCTGTTCCGTTCAAATGAACCAACTTCTCTCAGCCGATTGTGAGTTCTTGTGAACACCTTGTAGGAAGGGAGACGGCGGTTTGGAAATGCAGCTGCATACATTCTTCTTGCTTCGGTCGCATTGCCAAGAGCTGCTCCATACATGAAGTGAATATCGGTGTACTCCAGCGAACTAAATTCCATTACAATAATTAAATATTTGTGTAGAAGCAACGTAAGAAAATATTGAAACTGGAAATTTAAGATAGAAATAAGACCTAGGAAACGTGAGACTAAGAAATAGGAAGCACTACATCTGGTTCTTTACTTTTAATGAAACAACAATACTTTTACAAGACAAACATTATCATCTGAAAACCATTGTAAAATCATCTGTTTGCCCATATGGAGCCATACCAAGTTTCAAAGCTTCATCTTAAATACATCTGGAATTAAAAAATTAATATTGATCTTTAAATGGTGAAAAGTGGTCATGCATGCAGTACGAAAAAAATTAATTTCTCTGTTATTCTTCGACCAATCTTAATAAATTAGGTATCATTGGAATCGTGAAAAAATTTGCTAACTTTTTTGTCTCTTGTAAATTTTCTGTAAAATGGACAGTTTTCGAGATATTCGCCATCAAAAATTTAAAATGGCCGCCATTTTGAAAAATTTCAACTAAAAAATTTTTTTTTATTTTTTATAGTTGAGTCTTTATAGCATAAATATTCATGCCAAATTTCAGATCAATACAACATTTCGTTCTTGAGATAAAAATTTTTAAGTGAAAAAAACAAAATGGCAGCTATAAGGATAACCGCTGAGTTTTGGACACTTCAAATATGACATTTGTAGTCTCCTAGCATCCAGGTACAATACCCTAAAATTCTCGACACTACTTCTGAAACACTCTGTATAACATAATAGCAATAGAACAGTTTCAATGAAAAATGGAATAATGTGCTCCATATGCTGGGATGAAAAATGAGAATAAAGAGAGAAATAATTCGCATGAGTTCGAGGAAATTGATTTTCTAAGGGAACGGATATCCTTGGATATCCTTCCAATTGGAAGGGAATCCATGTTTAATCTTATACTTCTTAGCAGTGGGTCACAGAGGAGGTATGATACTCTGTCATGGTAGGTACTCTTGATAGACCTTGAAAAAAAATTGTTTCATACAAAATTTCTCTCACACTAACATCGTTAATGTACGTTGATTTACATTATACAACATCAAATAAATAAACACATATACACCACGATCATATTGTATTTATCCCCTTAATCATTTTGAACTCGAACATTATCTATAATTACATTTGAATAATGTAAATTACACTGTTGGGAATATGGGCTAACAAATAAAAAATAAATGCCTTTATTGAATGTGATTGCATTACACTTATACAATTTAATCCACAAAAGTCACGCTGGCATATACTTCATGGCAAAGAGCCGTCAGGAGGAGTTGGTAAGCTGTTTTTTACATTATTTTCTTTAAATTGATAGAAAATTAATTTTATAACATAAAAATTGAAAAAGAATAAATGAGAAATAGGGGAGAAAAGGTTTATACAATGAAAGAGAAAAATCAGAGCAATAGTACCTTATGGGTATAATTAAAAATTGAATTCCTGGATCATGAAATATCTATACTTTATACTTTATAGGCTAACAATACAGTATGCTATTTAAATTAATTCAAGTCTTCTAACACTTATATGTATTTTTTCATGTTATTAAGTGAATTAACACTATTCTTGACGTTTGTTACAACACTTTGTGCTTATGACAATAAAGGATTATTGATTCATATTGATCGATTGAATTGATCTAAATTTGAAGAAAACCAACAAGAATGCTCCATTACATCCAACACCTCATCGGTGAATGATGTGTAGTTTTTTGGAGATAAAACTGGGGAAATACTTGCATTGAAACACTCACCTTGTTTGGGCAGAGGATAGTCGACACCAAAGAACTCTTCGTAGTGATCCATCATGCTGGTCGCCGTATCCAGGGCGAACTTCGCCTGAGGGGATGAGATCTGGGGGAGCGTAGACAGAGACGGAGATACCTTTGGCTGTCAGTGAGCTGATGTGCTTTGTAGTCACACACCACGAATGCCACCAAATAGGTGCTCATCTCCACCGACTCTTGGAAGTCATCCCTCAACTGCAATAACAGTATCAACACGAATTATAATATTATAATTATAATAAATTATAATTCCAATTTGGTAAATGTGCCGTATAAAATATCCTTCAACTGCAATAAACATAATTATCAAAAAGTATCAATCTTAATAGACAAGGACAATCTTATTATTTGATCTTCCAATGTTATTACATTGATGTCATTTGCATTGTGAATGAAATAAATAAAATTGATGGGTAAATGTACCGTAAACTTTCATTTATACGATAGAATTACTAGCAATCTTCTTATATCCTTTGATGACATGACCGGTATCGAATATTCATCCCATAATTATGTTGGTGTCCAAAGTTGAATTTGGGGACAAATAATAATCATTCTCAATCTTATGAAGCCGGTCGTGTCGTCAATGAAAAAATAAGGTACTAGTGATTCTATATATATAATAAATAAATCAACTAGCACTATATAAATCAGAATGTAGAATAACGTACTCTATACACATCATTAGAGACTGATAATGCTTTTGGATTATTTAAATCATTGAAGACTGATAATAATATTGAAACCTCTAAGTATCACGATTAAATTTAGTTATAGGCTACTTAACCCTCCGTCGGGCGCAGCCGGCCTCAGAGACCAACCAACAATATAATTTCCCTCTTCACTTCATACAGTCGGCCGAGCGCCCCACCACTCCATTTTTTCGTCTAAATCCATCAACCTCACAACATGCCAGCCTCAGTCAGTCGCCAACTTTTGCATAGTTTGTGTTATTTCAACATGGCTTCACAGGCCACATGCGCCCGATTATGTCATAAACACAAGATGCTGGCCAATGGTTATTTTTTATGCCTACCTGAATGTTGAATGTTGTGCATCAATGCACAAGTGATCTCGATTGGAAATCAACTTGAACCTCAGAAAAGGAGAATATATCTAAAAACTTTGTTTCATCAGCTTGTGATGGGACAATTAGCCCCGCGAAGTCCCAATACAAGTGGAATGCCAATTCAATTGCAAACTCGCTTGAAAAGGTTTTTGCCTAATGAACTTGAAATATTAAATTACCAACAATACCTCCCAAGAGAAGAAAGTGTGGAGTATGTGTGACTGGAACAGGATTCAGGAGAATGACAAATTAGAAAAAATGACAGATTAGGATGACAAATTAGGCCACTGTGCCAAACCTGTTTGACTGCAGCTATTTTGGGAGCCTCAACATCACAATGACTAATTATTGAAGATCAGTTCCAATAATTTTTACAAATAGCCTAAATTGTTAAAAAAAAAAATATTTTTTTCTTTTACACTTGATAATTTTCATTTTTTAGTTTAACCATACTAGTAGTGTTCAAAAATCAATTTTTTGTAATATGTTTGGTATAATTACTTAGAATAGATCCTACCAATCATTCCCCTATCGGTGCGCCCGATTTCGGTTCGGCCATAGGTGCGCCTGACGGAGGGTTAATTGAGCTTGAATTAGATATGAGATGAAGAGTGAATTGGATTATAAATTAAATTGAACATTCTATTCATTTTAAAAAGGTTAAAGAAAATTTATTAATTTGAAGAATCAGTCATTACTACCGTACTTGTCAGAATTGAATTTCTATATTGTTTCAAATTCAATAACAGAAAACTTTGGTTTTGGACATCATGAAAACATCATTTGAATGTTATTTTGAAATCTTCAAAATCCTTCTTGCAATCAGAATGATTTCTCTGTTTCTCAGAAGACCATTTGTGTTTTAGCAGAAACTAATCGTTTCCCGTTTGATTTTTCTGAAGGGGAATCCGAACTAGTTTTCTGGATTTAATACAGAGTATAGTTCTTTCAATTCTTCGTTTATTTTTTTATCTGAATTTATATAATTTTTATATACAAGCGAATTCTTATCATTCAGAGATTGATATTTCCCCCTAAACAGAATCAAATACCTCCATATTTTTTGCAAGCCAAACCTGGAGTTTCCATACCTACTTAATGTAATTATGGAATGATAAAAAAGTACTTGATCTACTACACTGCTAGCTTTCATTCTTTCTCTTCATATTTTTATCAATCTTATAGATTCCATTCTTAATCTATGAATCATTACGCTTCCTCTCTTCTTTAACATGTCAATGTAGAACAAATAAATAACGGAATAGTATGGGAACAATCATAAATAACATGAAACAACCAACTCTTGTAAGAATATCTGATTTATTCAATTACATATTCTTCCTAAATGAAGAAGGACCTCATCTTGTTAAATTTTAGTTCCCTTGGTATTAGAAAATTCTACCTTATTCGATGAATAATAATGATAATAATACGTTCTTCAAATAGACGGATTGGATTGGTTCTCGTTCAATGAGATATGAAAAGTTCTAGTGTGATATAAAAAGATTGAGAAAAAACACTTCACTCACATGAGCTACTTTTTAACAAAATAATAAAGGTTACTTCAAGATTTTTATATTGTTTTTATTAAAAAGATTGAGATACACTCACCAGACCAGTTCCCATGTAGAACCCTGCATCTTCAGTGTTGATGATTGGCATATTGAAGAGAGAGATGTGGAATCTGTCTCGAAATATCGACATTTTGAAACGTGCCTTGAATTGCGGTTCATCAAAGCATGGAAAAGCAGTTCTAGCATATGTTGGCTCGAAATGAGTTGTCGCCAGATACCTACGAATACAAACAATATTATTTCATCAATGAAACTCTGTACATTCTTAGAGATGTTCATAATATTTCCAATTTGTTTATTTATCAGATTGTGGTATTTATTTCACATAGGGATCTTTATAGGGCTTGGTTATTCTTGTGATTATTCCCAGATAGAATTCCTAGAGACGTTCATAATATATTCGATTTGTTTATTTACCAGCTTGTGAAATTTTTATTCTTATATAGGGTTCAGTCATTCTTATCATTAAAATAATTCTGTTGACAACAACTATTCATTACACATCTTTCAGTTATCATTTATACCTATAATCTCATAGGTGGGCTAGTTGTAACATCTTGCATAATCTATAAATGAAAGTAAGAAAATATTCTGTATGCAACTCTGTGGTCACTGCAGACTGGAAGCACGAACGATACACTCATTCATAACCTACTATTTTCTGTTTGCTGTATTATAATCACAATACAAGGAATCTTCAAACACCTTAAACTGAGTTTACAATGAAAAAGTACCGTACATTATAATAGTATAATATACTTCACCTATCAACGCCATTGATTCATTTGCTATGCCTGTCCCGAAAATTGGGACAACTAAAGTACCTAACTAACCATATTTCTGACTAGTTGGCAAGGTGATAATTAATTATTGTGGTTGTTTTCTATACTAAGGGCCGTTTGCATAGTGACAGTTTAAACTAAATTTAATTTTAAACTGGATTAAATTAATTAATACATATCAAGTCTAGTTTGTTATAATGTGTTTCATTTTGAGTTTAAGCCACCAGCTGATTAAATCGAGTTTAAGCTTTGACTGTGCAATCGGCCCTAAATGATATAAAAATACTGTATTAAATCATATCTAATATTTTTTCATTCATTAGCTAACCACATTCGATTAGAAAGGATACCTAATACATAAGACGATGAGATTTAGTGAAATATCACACTATAATACTGCTAAAAAGATAATTATCCACTTTATCCTAGCTATATAGACACTGTCTAGCTAGGAAGCACTACTGTGACTCAATTTGATTTATGTTTCCAATATTCCTAATGTAATTTAAAATACCCCAATTCAATTCATGTTCCAAATTTCAAATAAGGTTTCAATATTTCTAATGGAATAATTGAGACAGTTGAGAACAAAAACAGTTTTGAAGATTCAAATTAAAAGTATTCATAGCCTACATATTATTGTGAAATTAGTTATGCAATAGGGAAAAAATAAGAACTAAGTAGAATAATTTTAAATTATTCAATTAAATAATTATTTATATTCTAATTAAATATATTTTATAATTTATATTAATAAATAATTATTTATATTCTAATTAATATATTTTATAATTCATATTAATAAATAATTATTTAAATATTTTTCAATCAAATAAAAATTAAGTATGCCATACAATAAATAATAATGCCATCAAACTTAAGCTACAATATAGTAGAACTACAGTACCTTTTTTCTCCCTCAGCAGTTGTGTAGCTACTAAGGTAAAAGCCTTCCAATTCATGACTGAGACGCGATGTGAATCTCAAGACAAGAGTGTAGTTGACTTTTTTTCTGAATTTCTCCTTCACTTCGATATAGATCTGCTGAGCTGGTGGATATTCCAACAGCCGCGTTATTGGTAACCTTGTTTTTCGGTCTGTCAGCATCTGAAAAAATAATATAATGTTTTGAGCTGAGGATGATTCTCATAATATGAAACTTTAATTTGTAAGGTAGTGGATGAGAGGAATTGATTCTATGGAAAATTAGATTCTCGTGACAAAATATTAGATTTTCCATGACAAAAACAACAGGAAAATATGTGTAATGATTAGAAAACATACATCTCTCAGGGGTGGAATAGTTAAATATAGTTCTCGACGGAGAACCGTTTACAAAGCAAGGGAACATTCTGGTAATAACTCCACATATAGTCAACCAATCGTAGAAATTTATAAAGAATGAACTGGAGAATGATCAACGATATAATTATGATCTTAGAACTTAGAATGCAATTTGATGATATCAATAGAAATAGAAATAAAAATCTTAGTACCCTTTTTTGAATTATTTTATCACAACATGTTCAACTTGGAAATTGCATTAATGTCCGAAACATTGTTGTGATGAAATAATTCAAAAAAGGGTACTAAGATTTTTATTATTATTGATATTACACCAAGTAGCCCTATACAGAAAAGAGACAATTCGATGTCAATCGAAGTACAATACGAGTACAATGTTTTCATCTATTATGCTGCATTATTGTTCTATAGTATAGGTACTTTATCATTATCATTTTTCCACCAAGTTCTATTGGTATATTTTGTCCTATTCATGTGAAACGGGGAGGTTTGAGCATTTCAATTTGATCCATTCAATTTCAAAACACATACACATTTACCTTATCGGTTATAGTGAGATTTCTGCTATGGAGCACAATGAATGTGCTCTCTTTGTCCACTTGGAAATCAATTGTCACTTGACCTGAAAATAGAGAAGGATGCAGATAGAAGTATGAAGTAAGGAACAATAGTATCAAGTTTAAGGTATAATAAGTAACTCCTTATTTTGTGAGAGATGCATCCACATTCACAAAATTATATTTTCAATTCATAATAACATCCCATCAACATCTTACAAGTTTCAAGCAGACAAGGGATGAGCCAATGAAACATAAAAATAACAATGAACAAAAAATAAATTTGAAATGGATCATTCAGCGCTGCAAAAATTCGCCAATATAATAGTATGCTCCAAATAAAACGAGCTATTATGCTTGGATCAATTCAAATTTACATCACAATATATAATACAGCAAGACCGTAATGTAGTACCTGAAATTCACTTCAATCAGATCACTACTACGAATGGAGATGACTACAATTCAAAAAAAGCATTAACTTCATTAGCTATCATGGAAGAAACAAATGGTAATAAATTCTATTAGATAATAATATGCAAGGGACTCATCTACTGGAACGTGAATAGGTCTACTGGCGTTTTTAATAATTTGATATTGTTAATTTTATTTCATCTACGATATTAAAGAAAAAACTTCCCAAGAAAAGGGCCAGACCATATTAAGCGTTTTTTCAGGCAACAACCTAATCAGCCAATCGGACATCTTCTGCCCCACCAACTTTAAAAACGCCGTCAGAGAACGCCTGAAGAAACCATCAATTTGGTCTGGCCCAAAATTGTGTATTAAGTTCACTGATTCTACTCGAACAAGAGACGAGATATCTTACTATTTGATCAAGGTGGAATAGAAAATATGTTATCAGGTTGACTTGGTTTTTTAATTATTCCACGTAATAATATTATTCTAGCCTCTTTGTAGTCTAGTCTCTAGTATTCAGTATATTTAGTTTCTCATAACATTTTTTTCTTCACTAATATAGAATAGTTTTTTCCTTGTTTCTTTCTCTCAATTTTCAATTTCTTTGTAAAGTGATCAACTTATTGTAATTTTTTTGATTGGGGAGCAATTTTTGGGATTTTCCCGTATGCTCCCATATTGTTATTGTTGTAAATAAATAAATGAGTAATGACTAAAGCCGTGTCCACACTGAACAAATGTTCTACAAACATGTTTGTTGAAAAAGTTTGGGCAAATTTTATTATGTTCGACAAACAATGTTTGTCCGTGGCCAGTGTGGACGCATCACCAAACAAAACATTAATTTGTAAGTGGAAAGAACATGTTTTATGTTTTACAGCTGTGAACACTGAAAATGTTTGGAAAACAGTAATTTTTTGTTTGACAAACAATGATTGTTCAAACTTTCTAAAATATTTATCCCTGAGCCCCTCAACAAACATGTTTTGCCGAACATGTATGTCAAACATTTGTACAGTTTGGACACGGCTTAAGACAACATATTTTCAATGTCACCTTAATATGGAGAAATTCCACAAAATTTCTGTGTTCAGTATAAATTTTAAAAATCACTCACAGTTCCATATAATTTCAATGATTATTTCACGTAATGAATAAGACAACCTATTTTAATTTCACCTCAATATGGGTAAATTTCAGTGACAATTTATGCAGTTGAATTATTGCAAGCTGACCTTTGACATCGAGAGTTGTTAGATTGGGATGGATGTTGATGTGGTATCTGGAAGGTTTGGCGAAAACGGGCAATCGAAGGCTGTTCCAAGGAAAGATCTCATTGTTGGTGGCGATGGGAATCACGTTTCTCGTCCCGCTGTATCCGCCGTCTGCATCCAGATTGGTCGGCTTCTCACCGGCACACGGACAGTCTGCCACAAACATAGACCGAACTAGAACCATTAATGATGTGCGTTCAACACCAACGAATGTATTCTAAACGATTTCAAGTACTTTCTTAGTAATTACATAATTACTACGATTTAAAGTACCTACAACACACGTTGGCTATGACATTCACAATTTTCATGTGACAATACATGACTATAATATACCTTGAGGCTGTGCTTACAGTTCATTTGTTTATGCGACATAGCACAATGCATTAGAATAATAATGCTCATTGACTGAACGAAGTGAGGTCTAAGATTCAAGTCGACGGTTAGGCATTTCCCTTGATGTTTAAATGTTTATATGTTGCGCATTTACGGCGAAACGCGGTAATAGATTTTCATGAAATTTGACAGGTATGTTCCTTTTCAAATTGCGCGTCGACGTATATACAAGGTTTTTGGAAATTTTGCATTCCAAGGATAATATAAAAGGAAAAATCTGGTGTGGCGCACTCACACAACTTTCCTTGCCGTTATGAAAATTGATCAACTGACGCTAGTGTTTCCGCGCATATTTAATCTACTATTCTAAGATCTGAGACAGCTGGTGACAGGACAATAGCGCTGCAGACCCACGAAGTCTGCTATCTCTTCGTAGTGAATGATTTAATAGAATCAACAGTTTCCAACAGTTTGCAATTGAATAATCTTATTTTCTCGCATTTCGAGCTTATTTTCAATTTTAGGTGAAAATGTTACTGAACATTAATTGTAGAGATTTTCATGCTCAATCTTTTCCACTTAAATTTTTTTGTTTAAATTGTATCTGAAGCCTGATAATTGGGAATCTAAAATCAAACTTTGCATAGATGGGGCGGAGCTCCTGACATTCTTACAGATATGGGACTTGTGGCAGTTGATAGAGCTTATCAATTACTATTCTAGTTGAATATATTAAATCAAAATCGTTGGAGCCGTTTTCGAGAAAATCGCGAAAACCCCTGTTTTTGACAACATTTTCTCCATTTTAGTCGCCATCGTGAATAGCATTTTATCGAAATTGTTCGTGTCGGATCCTTACATTGTAAGGACCTTAAGTTCCAAGTTTCAAGTCATTACCTTAATTTTTTTCGGAAAGCAATATACCATAGAGAAACAATAGCATAAGAAGATATCCCATGGTATAGGGCGTTTATGTCGCAACTTTTACTGTTATCTCAAGCTGATAGTCCACGTAGTTCTTTCCTGTGAAGCTATCTGACGCTGGTAGTCTCTCATATTGTGCCGTTCATACACTCTTACCCGGTCAAAACAGTAAAAATCGACAGTAATCGGCTTGAGATAACAGTAGAAGTTGCGACATAAACGCCCTATACCATGGGATATCTACTCATGCTATTGTTTCTCTATGGCAATACTTTCCTAACCTATGGTAAAGGAAAGTAAAAATGAGACTGATATCTTCTCAAATTGAATTCATACTTTCTCAAATACAATTGGAAAAGGTTCAGTATAATGGATAGAAGCCTTTCTGTGATTGGTTCCTGTTGCATTTAATAGACTTTGATGCAACTGGACATATCTAGGATATTTTTGGTATCAGAATTAGACACAACTTACCTGACTGAGGTCCAGCATAGGCAATGATGAGTGACACTAGGAAGAGAATGGACAGTACAATGGTTGCAATGAAGAGAGCTCGTTTCTGCGAGCAGACGGCCACTCCATTGTGCTCGTACACGCTGCGTTTGTGAATACCCGTCTGACTATCACCTGCAAACCAAACACAATCTGTCAAAAGTGTGAAAAAATAAACAATCCATCAACACATAAATGCTGATAATCACCATAAGGAAATTCTCTTTCTGGATTTTCTGACGCGAGTCAAGTCGAGAAGAGACTCGACTCTAGTCGAGAGCATGAGTTTCCAAATGGTGACACTCGACCAGTCGATTCTAGTCTCCGCGACGTCAGAATTTGAAAACTCATGCTCTCGACTAGAGTCGAGTCTCTTCTCGACTTGACTCGCATAAGGCTGGTCACACACAGATTGACAGTCAAGACTTGTCAAGTTTAGTCACAATACTTCACATAGTTCCTTATGGAGTCATGTTTAATTGCAATGACTAATCAGTGTGTGTTGCGTCATAAGCAGCAATGTTAAGTATTGTGACTAAACGTGACTAGTCTTGTCTTAGAGTGACCAGCCTAAATGTGAGTTGAGCCTAAATGTGTAGACTTATTTTACGTAAGCCACACGAAGCGTTTTCAGGCGTTTTCAAACAATTCAGTAGAGCAGGAAGCTCTCCGATTGGCTGATTATCAGCTGATTTTCAAACGTCAACTCAATCAGCCAACCGGAGAACATCCTGCCCTGCCGACTCGTCTGAAAACGCCTGAGAAAAACGATCCGTGCGTCTTAGCCTCAATTCATAATTTACGCTGGACCCACACTTGATCGACCAAGAGGAGGAATATGAGAGTAAGAAGCTTGTGAACACATATTTAAGAACTGTTTTTTATTACAAAAAATACCATTATATTTTTCCATTTTTTAGATAGAAGTTTTAAATATTGGAGTTCATATTCAAATAGGTAATTATCAAACATGGAATAGTGAATTCTTGTTAGTAAGTCATCACTTGACAGCTTCTATTTAAAGATGAGTTGGTGAGATCTATTTGGTTTTAATACAAATTGATCGGATTTTCAATAAATAGGTAATATTTTCTATTATAGATTGAAGCGAAAATCGAATTTCAAGACAAATTTAGCAATTTTCTACATTCAAGTTTAGCTTAGTCCAATCTCAATTCAATGTAAGTGGATTGGAGTACAATATCGTTTCACTTTCCTATTCAAATTGATCAAACACCATGAAATTTTCTAACCAAGAAATTGATCAAACACCGATACCGTATGTACATTATCTCAAATTATAATAGGTTAAATTGAAAATTTTAATAAGTTAGCAAAGAGCTGAAAATATGATGAAAGGCAAATTGAATATTTGAAGGATGCATATCTATGTACTCTACTCAGCTAATAAATCCCAATAACTTCAAAGTTGGTAATGAAGGTGAACGTTTATATATTACAATATTAGACTATATGAATGGTAAAGTGAGGCTTGAAATGTATTGTAGCCATAAAAAATAATTTGCCAATTGTTTGAAACTGTCTATATTTATCAGCAAACGTTTTGCATGAATGTAGAATAAACACTACGATAAATGGAATAAATTTAATGATTGATAACTGAATAGATTTATAAATAAGAAATAAGAATACAAACAGTTACAAGGATATAATAAAAAAAATATTGAATACTGGTTCCTATAGAGTAATATAGCTTATTTACATGTTCATACTACAATAAATTCTTAGATAAGTTATTCAAGAAATAAAACTAATGGGCTAAATTGGTTGATGTCATAAGAATCGGCCAAAAATAGCAGATAAAATCATAAATTGGAAAACAACGTATTAGTGGAAATTGCGAAGGGACTCCTTAAAGAGGGAATTCTTAAAAAGACAAACGGAGTCCTAACTTTCTCAAGTAACATAAATTTAATTGAAAATTGAAATTTGTACTATTTGGAAATGTATTAATTTGAAAAATACTATACGAAAAACTAATAAAGCATTATCCCAGATCTCTAGAGTATTTGCTTTCAGTAACTCAAGTCAGGTACTTCGGTTACTAACTTTTAGTTTTCAGTTTTCAGAGAAATTAGACTGTAATTCGTCAAGAATAATAATTATTATCAACTAGCAGTTCGTCATGGGAAGTTGAATAAATGAGTGAGAACTCCATCATTGGTGGAATGAAGATTTTCACCAGGTTTTTTAAATAAGAAAAAATTGATTTACATAATTATTCAAGAGCATTTCCAGATGAAATGTCTGTGAGAGTATTGAACATACGAAGATGTTGATTTTAGGAAGTCCAAAGATGTTGAATTAGTTGAGCTGTTGAAAGAGGCCAAACGCCATCGACAAAATATTCAGTTCAATGTTAATAAACTACCGAGGGATTAATAGAAAGACTAAATAAATAATTGTTCCGATTCTTGCGTTTGTTCTGATAAACAATACTACAAACAAAGAATAAGTTATCTTATAACTAAGTTGTGGTAATTCAATTACTATAAGTAATTACTAATTACAATTAGTGATAGTAATTTTATGACAACTAAAATTCATGCAGAAGACACATGCTAAATTGCAAGCTGCCACCACCTCTCAAATAAAAATAAGGAGTTCGGAGAAAACTCAATGTAGAAGGAATACAATCAAAACTCACCGCAAAATATTGGCACCGGCCATAATGAATCTTCATTGAACATGAAACAAACATGGTAAAAAGTTGTGCTAAATTAAAACATTCAAGCAATAAATAACTCAATATAAATGAAATAATAATCCCTAACAGTGATTATAATGTATTTGAAAGATGTGTAGAAAAAGTGATATAATATTGGGAAGAAAAATTAGATTTTCTCAAAACAGTGTTATAAAATAGTGAAGAAAGATTAAAAATACCTTGAATTACAATACTTTTCCAGTCAAGAATCTTATAGTAACTGATAAAAAGTGAGCTTGTAATGTGCCTGAGTTTCTAAAAATGTTTGTTTACGTTATCGAGAGATAGACTATGCGGCATGGGATAGAGCAAATTTTAAAGAAATACAGTATATTCATTTGGCCCTGTATATTCATTTGCCCCTGTATAATCATGTGGCCCTCCTTGAAGTCAATTATTAGGGAAGACACATGATGATAAAGTTTGATCGTATCATGAAAATTAAGGAATTCGATCAACAGTACATCAGTTTATCATTATATTATCATGAAATTCATCATTCATGAAAGTCATCAGAAGGGTCTCAACAGACCAAACTGGAATATATGATGAACTGGCCTTATGTATGACTAAGTTGATTCTTGGCTCTTGAGAATGTCCCAACCAAACGTTCCTGAAGTATTTAATTATTCAGTTGAAATGTAGTTTAGTTGGAGTGATGTTAGTTTTGAAAAGTGATCCCTGCATCCTCTCCAGATGTTTTGGACAATTTTTTTGGCGAGGTTACGTTAGTTTCCACGTTCATTGTTCATGCAAAGTTCTTCATGTTAATGTGATTATAAGGATAACAATTGAAATAAAGATACCGTCCTGAAATTGGAGTAATGAACTGCTACAGTGTGGTGGGAAAACAGACAGAAGAGGTTATAGGCATGGACAATGGTTGAAATAACGACAGACCTGTCAGGAAAGCAACATCGTCGACATCTTGTTCACTCATCACTATATGCCTTCGACGCCAAACAACAGCTTCAATATCTTTGGCACTGGAAACTATGGATATTTTGATGAGAGGATCTCGGCTGCTGCTGTCGTGGAACGCCACACTAATTTCCGGCTTAGGCCTACGCGCTGCTAGGTTAACTTTCTATTTCTGTGCCGCCGAGAAAGTTGCAAATACACCTTGCAAAGCGATTAATCTAACAATTTAAGCAAGCTAATATTACTCTAACCTAAAGATTAACCATATTTAAGCAGTCAAAAAAACATATCGGCCCGGTGAAAGCACTACAACAGTATACACATTTTAATATTGATCCTTTCTCCAGCGTCATACTAGTGCTTCCATCTAGTGTCCAGTGCGACTGTGCAAGCCGAAAGCCGGCGAATTTCCCTACTTGGCATGTGGCAGCAGCACTGCTTCTCACTTTCCGCTACGAAAATTTGAACTCGGAGAGTATAGACGATTATCGGCCCTATATTATTGCCTACTTTCTATACTCTCTATTTGAACTGATAACCAACAGTTTTTGGTGATGTTTTAACAAAGCCACTGTATTGATTACTTGAATTGAGCTGTAAGTTCGATTTAAGGCTGAAAATCATAAATTAGAAAATGTAGCTTGTTGAGTTTCTATTATGATATAATGACCCGTTGTGCTCCAAAGAACACAAGAATTCTCGGAAGAAAGTGATTGCTGGTTCATCCAATATTACATAGTTGATTGAATAGCCTTTTGCCCACCTCGATTCCCATTCATTAAAAAAAAAAACCTGGAATAGAATATTTCGGAGATGACGATCACGATTAGATGAACTACCCTGGATGGTGAAAATATTCAAGTTACCTGGGTCAATTCAAGGGTGTTAAATAACTAAAAACAATAATTATTATTGACCAAAAATTTTGGGCCTCCTGTATATCTCATCCAGTTGAATTATCCCGACACATAGACTCCATAGTGGGATGCTACACGATAGTTTAAGGAAATTAATTCAAATATGTTAAGTAGGCTACTTTCTTCCATATTGTAAATGTTTTTATGTTTAATAAATACCTCTGACATGGGTTACATGACAGAGAAAGATAAAATAAAATGTCATGGGGGAGGGGAATTTATCTTTGATTTTGGGCCTCTTTTTCAGACTCTTGGGGGGCGATTGTAACTTGGAAACCCCCCTCCCTTCGCTAGGCGAAGGATACCTTAATGTACCTCTTATGTTAATGATATACCTTATGATATATATATACCTTAATGTACCTCCTTCATTTACCTCTATACAAAGGATACCTCTAAACTATTTCGAATTCAAAGGAAGGCAATCAGGCTTATTTGTAGTCTGCCAAAACGCGCTCAATGTAAAGAGAGCTTCAAAGAATTAGAAATACTGACATTACCCTCTATTTTTGTTCTTCAATGTCTGACCTATGTGGAGGAAAACTTGAATAATTTTGTTGAGCAGGGAATATCCCATGAACATCAAACAAGAGGCAGGAACAACTTGATCACCAACCGCTACGAGTATGCTAGCACGCAAAAAACATTCCTATCCATTGGTGTGAAGCTTTTTAATTCGCTCTTTGAACAATTCAGAGGTTTGCAAAATCTAGTTTTCAAGCGGAGGCTAAAAATATTCCTAATCAGTAACCCCATTTACACTTTCCAGGAGTTCTATGAACTGGCTAGGACTTTGTAAAATTATTAATATCATGTTGAGGTACCCACATTAAGTACATACTGTATCAACTACTGCTACTTTTTATTTATGTTTGTTTTTTTTATTTGTGTGACTGCATTGTATTTCAAGACCAGAATATCTTATATTTGAATATATATATATATATATTTTTTTTCAAAATATCATTCTTTGTTTGGTCATGATATTGTAGTTCTTTTAGAATAGTATCTTTCCAATTATTGTATTGTATGTGAGACATTTTTTGCTGTATATTGTGACGGAGGTAATGCTTCTGAAGACCTCAGAAGCGGTTACAATAAAACTTACTCTATTCTATTCTAAATGAATAAAATAATTTTTCATTGATTTTCTATCAATCCTATACAATGATTCCCAAAGCATGTGATAGGATAACTAACCAAAATCATGCAGGAATGTGAAACATCCAAAATCGATTTCGGTTCTACCACCACTCAGTTAACGAGTCTTTTCCAATCTGATATCCCCCTCACAACTTCAGCGAGAAAATTACAGATTGGCAGATAGGGTGGGATCGAATGTAATTTAAATTGACTATGTCATCAACTCAGCATCCCAATACAGCATGCTTTCAACTGCGTCAGAATATCAGCATTCTACCATTTTTTTTCTGAGGGTGATGCCTTCACGAGCACTAAGCTTTCGCATGGGAGAAATTGATGGACCTAGGATTGATGATGAGTTCCGCAACACCACAAAGTAACTGTGAAGCTTATAACTGCTACATGATGGACTGGACCATAGATTAAAGAATATTATATACTATAATTATCCAATACATTTCTGGGAGAGAATTTGTTGATGTCTCAATAAGGTATCACGGTGGAATAATGGTACCGTACGGTACTTATCAATTAATAGAGGAATCAATTGGGTGGGATTGGAAGTGCATTAGGCAGAAGTGATGAGCACTAGGATCTTTAGAGACAGCCAGCCAATCATTGTTGAAACTTGAAAAGCGGGAGTATCCCCTTACATATAGAGGTGGTGATGGCAAGAGTTTGTGGGATACGAAATCCAGGAAACAAAGAACATCGCAGCTTTTATGGCTCTACATTGAATACCAGGCGAACGATGAAAACCTGGAGAACATGGCTAGATAATGTTCATTTTATTCATTATTTTCATGTTAAATGTTGAGGTGGATCAATGACGATAATTATTATCATCATATTTCAGAATAATCAAATGAGAATCTACTAGGCCTTGTTTCTAGGACACTCTTATTAAATCTCATAGACCTTTGGAGTAGACATTAAATTTGATAATTGTCTTAGAAACCGGGTCGTAGACTAACAATGAACATTCTGACTGTTTCAATAATACTGGGTTGCAAGAAGCGGGATCCTATCCTGGATCCTGTCTCTTAGATTGATCCTTGTATGAATAAGTATGGTCTACTAATTGAGGATACACCAGTTGGTGTGAAGACGGAGTAGAAAACATGTTCCTTTTTCTGTGGTGTAACTTAGCACAGCACTTAGATAGTCTTTGTTTTGTACAACAGAATGAACGCATCTAGTTTTTACCTCTGATGATCCACGAGCTTTTTGTAATAAATCCACAAATAATACAAAGTTTCGATTATTTTATGAAAAATTATACAATGAGAAAATAAATCAATCCCCACTAGAATTATCAACGATTTTTGTCTAGCAGAGACTGTTCTTGCAACAGAAAAATGCAAAAGTAGTATGGGAAAGTCTATAGAAAGTATGAATCTTCCTGCCTACAGACCTTGGTATCTTGGATTGTGCATAGTGGTGAATGCATGGGCTATTCTAGCATCGTATAGCGGCTCAGCCCGTACTGTACAGTATCAGTAGGGAGATAGGGATAGTATCAGTGGAGAGAGTGACAGAGTGAGAGTATCATATCGAACGGCGCGCTATTGTAACCATAGCAACCCCCATCTCTCCCCAGATGCCACCAACCTCATTCACTCATCTGCTCATTCTCTTTTACTCTCATCACTCTCTCTCTCTCCAATCGGCTCTCTCATCGTGCAGCCTTTTCAAGCGAACTAACTCCCTTCCAGTTAATTATAGAATTCTGATCCACCTTGGAGAATTAATTGAGAAAGCCACTGGAACTCACAATGGAGGAAATTGAACGTCACAGTTTTGAAGTAATGGACTTGAAATACGAAAATGACGATTGAAAAATGATTTAAATTTGGAAATACAATATTATAACATTTACTGATGATATGAGACCCTTCGTACAGCTCCTTGTACATTGTGGAAGAGTTTTGCTTGAAACATTTTCTTTATTATTGAGTGAAGCTTATCCACTGAATGAGGAGGATTTTGATTTTTGAACTTAAAATACAAGAGAGAATACAATTTTATTGATAATCCCTTTGTATAGTTACACATTTACAAGCTGAATCAACATTACTTACAGAATGCAGAAAATATATCAGGTTATCGTTGGTTCTCCCATGATTCTCCGACTATTGTTTTTGAAAAATGTTTCTCCGTGACATCACGTATTGACATTAGTGAGATATACTGAGTGACCTGTTGTTTATGTAGCACAGAGAGGGTCTCGACAAGGTTTTTCAATAATTTAAAATATGTTAATAAATCACAATTTCAAGCACATTAATGATTCAGATCGTACACTCTTATCTGCTACAAAATAATCTTCTCTATGTTTCTAATCTTTCTCTAAATCCTGACTCAGCTTGAAGTTAAATTCACCTTCTTATACGTACATGCACTGTTTCTATTCAGCTGAAAACTGACCAAATCAACAGAATTTCATATAAGAGGTTTTAATTTTTATCTAAGACTTGATAATTATTTGCTCTTTGTAACGTGATAACGAGTTGTAATAGGAAAGAGAAGGATAGCACGAGAGCAACGATCCACGACAGACAAGGATAGAGAAAGGGGTCGCTTGATTATGGTATATTATCGTCGCAGTGCAGGTTCGATTTTACAATGTGATTTGGCTGCTTGCTCCATACTAGTTGATCTCTCTATTCTACACTGAAACCAGTAGATTTTCAAAGATATTCAACAGTGCTTGCAAAATCATGTTAAATCGGAAAAAAATCTTTAAAATTTTCTTGAACGCGAACCGTTCTATCCAAAAAAATAACGTAGATATCTTATTCCTTTAACTCACTTATTCTCCAAGTTTAATAAATAAAGTCTCTGACAAA
The DNA here is from genome assembly GCF_014356525.2 of Nilaparvata lugens. Lineage (NCBI taxonomy): Eukaryota > Metazoa > Arthropoda > Insecta > Hemiptera > Delphacidae > Nilaparvata > Nilaparvata lugens. The sequence goes on along the minus strand of NC_052507.1, from coordinate 67,391,699 downwards.
CGAAACTCACTTCGTGATCCAAGTTTGCTGTGCAAATTGTTTCAAGCTAAACATGCCTGAATGTGCCACTTGAAGCAGACTTCTAGTTAACCAAGGAGCTGGAACTAATTATAATTGGCTTGGTGGAAAGGGCCTCTCAGACCTGTTGAGAGAGGAAAGGTCGAAGGAAACGTGTTGCAATGGAGTGAGAGCTGTCATTTTTGGGAAGGCGAAAATCAACTTTATTCCGTAAACACCCTTGAAAATTCTGTGAGAATGATGATGTATATATATATATATTTTAGGATTTCACGCCGTCTTCCTTCTTTCAGTCGGATTTTCCATGTTTGTCGGTGATTCCACTCACCATCTGTGAGATTTCTAGCCTCCATGGCGTCGTCCACCTAGTTTCGCCAAGATCGCCTTGGCCCTCTCGCTTCCTTCTACCCAATGGGCTCCAATCCGTCACAATTCCGATCCACTTACTTGCACTAGCCCTTCTCGCGTGACCATACCATACCAGTCTCTTGTCTTCAACGAGCTTCATTATATCCGATTGAACTTTCATTCTGTTCCTAATCTCTTCATTCCGTACTCTATCCAACCTGGTGACCCCGCAACATCTTCTCCAATACTCCATTTCCACAGCCATTTCCTTCGCTTGTTCGTCACCCATACTTCTGCACCATTCATGTCATTATGCTTCTGACTATTGTATGGAATATCATCTGCTTGGTTTTTCTGTGGATATTCCTACTCTAGATGGAGATGGGATGCAGTTGTCTTATACAACTTCTTGTTTGCCCCAGCCTTTTCTTTATTTCTTCATCTGTACCCCCGTTTTGCATAAGAGTATAACCCAAATATTTAAATTTATCTGTGACTTTAAGATGATAAGGATCGTGAAAGCACAAGTTATACAAAATTGGGGAATTCAATCACAGATCAAATTATGAGAATTGGGTTACACTGCTTCTGAAATGGGACGCAAAAGGATTCGTAACTCGTTCAAGATGGTTATGCTTAGTGTTAGAAACCTTTTCTATATTTCTCGTCGTCGTCGTCGTCGTCCTCTTACAGGGGTAGGCATTAATACCTGTTCCGCCTTCAAACATTCTCCCACCTTTTTCTTGGTCTGCCAATACTTCTCCCTTCTGGCTTGTAAACAATGACAGCTTTCGGGATTCTTCCGTTTCCCATTCTCTCAACGTGTTTTCTCCACTGTTGTCGATTCTCGTCAACTCGTTGAGGTATAGAGATCACATTGAGCTATCTACGGATATCGATATTATAAAGCCTGTCCTCTCTGGTGCATCCCTTCACTGACCTTAAAAATCTCATTTCGGCCGCCTGTAACCTGCTCAACTCCCTTCTCTTTGTTACCCAGGTTTCAGAGCCATACAAAAGTGTTGGGACGGCCATTACTTTATAAAATTTGAGTTTCGTCTCCTTTCGGGCTTTATTTTTTGAGAGTTCTGTTAATAGTTCCGCATATGTATTGGAATCTGCTAATTTTTGCATTCAAGTCGTGGTCTTCCTCCTATGTAATATCACATCCCAAATATTTGAAATGTGATACCTGTTCCAGTATTCTGTTGTTTAGAAATATTTTAGAACGTATTGGAACTTCCCCGGAAACGCCATCACTTTTGTTTTGTGCAAGAACATCTTCATATTATATTCTGAGCTCAGGAGATGGAGTTGACATATTGCTCTTTGCAGATTGTCCTCCGATTCCTGCAATATTATTATATTATTTCCTTAATATTATTCCTGCAATCTATATTCATTTCTTTGTCCATGTATTATCTATAAAGGATAATAGTTGTTGTTTGAAAACTTTATTTTATAACATCACAAATTCTTGATAATTTCACATTGGAATTGAACCGAATGAATTCGAATTGAAATTTGTCAGTTTGCACGAAAACCATGATGAGGGAAAAAAAGGTTCTGTGAGATTGAGATTTGAGAGAGAGAAAGAGAGAGAGAGTGAGAGGAGAGGGCTTGGAATGAATGTATCTTGAACACAGCTCGTCAAAATAAGTGTTTGATTACGTGAGTATATATTTTTGTGGACAACATTGAAGTCTATGAACATTAAAACTTAATAAAGCTGTAATAGTTGCATACTCTTCTATGGGGTCTATAGACGTATGTTTTTGTTCTTGAAATTGTATTAAATTTGTAAAGTGCTTTTCACATGAAAAAAGTGTATCCAATTGTCAAGTCAGTGCTGGAAAATTGGACATTTTTGAGTTGATAACAGGTTTCAAACAGTGCACACTTTCATAAATTATCAAAAATATGCATAAATATAGAGTGCTTGTAGATAGCAAGCAGAGAAACTTTCAAACAGTGAACTTGAGTATTGTAAAATAAGCAAAGAAGAATTATCGTATAGAGTGAGAGATCAATGGAAGGAAATGCCATTTAACTTACCTTGAGCTGTCATAACACCGTTTGGAGAACCGCTGTGTCCGTACTTGTCCAAATTATCCAAACGGATTGATTCTCCGTGATCCACAGATCTTGGCATTCTTGATCAGAGGTTTTTTGTGGCTGCAACTATTTGAGACGAGTTGGAAATACGTCAAACATCCTCCACCGTCTTGAATCTAAGAGAGGAAACATTTTTATAAACTGAGACTGTTTGGTTTGGGAAAAACTGTGTGGAATAGACAATCATAACATGTAGTTTAAAATTGAAATGTTCTATAATGAGAAGGAAGCAAGAGAAAAATATTTTCCTCAGCCTTAATAATAATTTCTCTGATTGCCAATGAACTGCAACCAGAGCAGTTCATTGACAAAACATAATACATAATTATTATATTATACATACAAAAGTTGCTAATACTATTGTAGTAGGTAGAACGAGGAAAGAAAAGTAACAAGTGGACATGCAGCTTATTATACTATGATTTATAATGATTGAATTTAAAAGGTTTGTCAAAGGTCAAGTAGTCTAGTATACCAACAGAAGAGGAACACAAATCACCAAACTCTCGAGACTAAGTTTCTGTGTACAAAGTATAAGTCTCTCAAGACTAAAAAAGGTTTCTGTCGAACAAAAAATCAACTTTATAAAATAATAATAGAGGAATAATAGTGAACACACATCAAAAATGGAACGAAAAGAATAATTTGTTTGATTGTTAGTTTTATTTGGATTTGTGATTTCAATCTCAATTATTAGGTGTAGAAATTGATATAGACATAACGTATATAATATTTTGACGATTTTAGACAACATTAAGGAAAGGAAGAGGTTCTGAGCAATAGTCTGTTTTTCCACTTGATTTTTTGAAAGATCTGATTTCAATCAAATCAAATTCCAGTCATAAATATTATAGAGAGCTATTGAGTGATTAATGAGAGAGTGTTAGAGAGTGTCTGATGTTATTTTTTCTACAGTTTACAACAATGAGACTGCACTTTCCTGAAACTAAAACAAACGAAGAAAACGTTGTCTTGTCGTGCACTGCCTATAGTAGACACGGGCACCCCACGTGGCCAAACTCCTACCCCCGAAATCCCAACCCCAATCCCATTTAGGATGCGCTGAAGGGTGCGACCCTTGTGGCCCTAACCCCCAAATTCCCCCATCCCCAACATCGTTCGAACGTGGCACATGCAAGCAGGGATGAGTCGAGCAACACTAGAGGCTGCAATAATATTACTCTCAAACACGGCAGCTGATGACTCTTTAATTCTAATTGAGTGTTCGCTGAACTCATTGGAACAGGTCAAATGAACTGGATGGAAAAGTACAAAGGTTACAGGTGATAGGAGCTGCACTTGTACTAATCTAAAATCAATTTATTTGCTGAGGATGATGTCCGCAAGAGTTACAGGCTTGTGTGTGGGTGTTAAAACTGATGCTGATGAGAGATAAGAGTGGACTGGAGCTTTCAGATTTCATATTATCTTGGGCTCTTGTAACAACTAAAGATATGACTACTTGTATAAACTGTGTAAGGAGGGAAAAGATCTACTATATGTAATATGTTTTGGTGGTTATAGGATAAAACAAAACGTGAACTAGACAATAATCTACTATATAATTTAATGAATCCTTGAACTCAGTCAATGCCAAACATGAAAGCCATCTCAAGTACATATTTATATCTGTCGCACAAACGCACGTTTGTTATTAAAAACAGAGAGAAGCTAACGTTAATATTGACAACAATTAAAATAAACAATTTTTCTGTCGATGACAAAAGATTGTTTAAAGACAAAATACTGTTCATTGAACTTTTAATTTAAAAACTCTAAAATCCTGATCAATATGAGATATCCCATATGACCAGGTGACAACTGTTATCATAGCTCATTTGCAGTTCTAGTAGTTGTGAAAAGATGTCTATCCTTTCTCATGTCAATGCTTATGGCATAAGATGAGACATGAAAAAATCATGTTCGCTGAATTTTCTACAGATTTCGGTTGAGTATTCTTTCAGGGCGCTCAGCAATAATAGTCATTGGCTATCATTGGCCAATAGATCACGCTGTCTTATTGATTATAAATTATAAAACATTCTGTACCAATAGAGCCCTGTTTCTTATAGAAAAGTTAGATGGACGCATGATTCCTCATATTGATTCTTCAAAATAATATTTTTAAAGTGTATGCGATAATGAAGCTTGATGCTTCTCCAACAATATGAATGATGTGAATAAGAATGTATATTGTATCAATTTCATGTTTTTCGATGATAATAGATCAATTTGAAGAGAATGAGATCGTCCTTGATTCCCATAAATGTTTTTCGATAAGTCTCTAGTAAGTATCCAATGACGTATTTTTGATGATACTCTCAACCCACATCATTATTTTTCGATTAAGTATTTTAATTGAATGTGTGATACATTACAGAAAACCAAACAATTAATTTTGAAAAGACTCTTGATAATGGAATCATCGCCGGAACTGGTCGTGTCCGATATAAAATATATTAACGGTACTAGTGATTTACTGTTATAAAACTAGCATTAGAACAGTGATAGGAAAATTTCTTTCAGAGAGAGACAAAAAACAATCGTTCGGAATCGATAAAGAATGGTAGCGCAACTCGTCAAACGAGGAATGATAGAATGGAAAATTTGAAGAGTGAAGGATTATCGCCTTGGTGCCACGAATAGTTTTGTCAATAAATTTAATAATGCTGTAGACCAGTGCAGCTCTGTGCAAACTGCAAACTAGTTCCAAGATTATAATAAAAATGACATCCTCTGTATTGTAAACTATTATCGCCTACAGGTTTTAAAAATATGACAAACATAATAACATTTCTACTTTTATAATTTTTAGTAGTTGATCGTGTTTATTCCAATTTTTGAAGCAACATTTATGTACCGGTAACCTATGTGTTATGTAGTCGATTGTAACTTGAATCTAATGATCGGTTATCGATTCTTATTCAAATACCTACTCAGAATGTCGTTACTAAAATTTTTATTCATCTATGTAACAAACGACACTGATGTGAAAACATTGGTAGATAAAACACTATTGCAATCCTTGTGATATTAAAATTTATTCTTCCTAATTTAGGTAATGACAGAGTCCAAAAATTAGGCTAGGCTGTGTTTCCTTATAAAATAGTGACTGAATTACTAAATAGAAGAAATATTCAATTATACTCATCAATATTATATTTTTATGATGTATGATTTTGTCCTGGCATGCTATTTGAGCTCATTGCTGAATGATTCCTTAGGATTTAAAGGTCCATTGCGATCATTACCCATGCGGTTGGAAAATTGGAGAATCTATCAAGTACCTTAACACAAAAAACTGAAAAATTTAATGACTAATGCATGAAAATGAAACCACACCAGTTCAAGTGTTTGGGAGTAATCAGAGTTTGAAGCTTTTTGTGTAGTTGAGAAGTTGATATTGTGGTAATTATTCATATTGAATGAAAAAGACTGAGAAATTGCCAAAAACCACTGATTTATCAGTGAGATTTATCAGTTTTTGACAATTTCTCAGTCTTTTCCATTCAATAGAGTTTGAAGCGTAACCTCAGGCATCTTCTATAAAGGAAGAAGAACTTCTCTGGAGCTAGTCTATGAATGAATAGTCTTGTAATGTTTTTTTAATTCCTAAATGGAGAACGGGTAGTGCATTAAATGAATGATCGACTACTACCGGTTGGCTTTTACAAGCTATTGCTTCAACTGACTTATTAATGGTGGAAGGGCAATAATTCTGTTATGGAAGTTGGAATTTCGAGCCTTGAACAAGGCGGTATCTAGTGATGGAAATTCCAATTTATTGCCACCAGTCACGATTTCCCCGCCTATAGTTACACTGGCGACTGGTGACCTATATTTCTTTGGCAGGCACTGACTGAGATCTCTGTTTGATTTGCAGGGGTTTCCAGACAGGTGACGTGTTGTCATTTTTGAATGAAGTGTGTGAAATTAACTAGAGAAAGATTGCATTTCAAATTTTAAAAAAAGAGTGTTTCACCTTGCTAAATAGTTCCAATTTCACCATTGGTGGGTCTCCAATCCCAATTTCCACCAATTGTAGTTTCAATTCCACCATTGATGGGTCTATCAGTTATCTTGGTTCATATATTTCAAGATGGTTAGTTCAAGAATTATAACAGTCTAAAGCTTTGAATAGACCCGTTTTTGTTCTCAATTATTCAAGTCGAGGCTTCGTAATGATTTGATCCCAACTGTATCAACAAGGTCCAGCATTTGAAAGACTCTCTTTCTAATAAAATTTATTAAAATAAAAGTGAGATCAGGTGAATTGAGCAATAATATTGATGGTGAGTTCCAGAATGATAACAGTTGAGAGATTTGAATAAAGCCTTTTCGTTTTCAATTATTCAAGTTGTGTATTATTTGTAATGTTTAGTTTCCAACAACTGTATCAACAAGGTCCAACATTTAATGGACTCACTTATTGATTGATAATTTATAATCATAAATGAAGTTGGATCACGTGAATTGAGTAATAATATATTGAATGAATCGATATTATTGAGTAGTTTCAAGATTATATACAGAGCTTTTAGAAGCAAATCCCAGGTAATAGATTCTAGTCACGACACGAATCCACTTTTCTACAACTCAATTCATGTAATGGAATCTCTGCAATTTATTTATGAGAAATTGAAAGTGGAACAGAGAGGAGTTTGTTTTAGAAGAATGAACTTTACAAAACTGACATTCAGTGAAAAGTTGGAATAATTGAGCCTCTATCGATTCACTTTCATTGAGTATATCATGTTAAAAGTATTACTCTCAAATAGAGCAATAGAGTAATATAACATATTAACTTAATATGTTAATATTGAGTTATTATTATTCGAAGAGTATTATAATCAAGTACTGAGACATTAACTTACTTATTTGAAGTTGTGAAAGGCTACGGGGATATTATTGTTAATTTATTACCGGTACGTTTTCCTTATGTTTACATATTATCTATTCATTTATTTGTGGATAAAATTTCAGATCATTTATGAATAAGATTGGTATAGAACAACGGACTTGGCCCAAAACTATTCTATTCCCAAATTTTGATAATGAATAACATGTCCAAAAGAATAGGTTATGTTTTACTGTTGAAAGTTGAAATCCAATTTTCGTTAAAAAATACACAAATTTGAGCTAGAAACTTCGAATTTAGAAAAGTTAAAAACACCAAATTATGTATTCTACACTCACAAATTCAGTGAAATATCACATACTCTCCATTATTTCTGTGCATCACTAGCTTTGTCCCTATCTTTATGAATTCACCTATTGTTGTCCTTATCAATTCACCTAATTAGTTCGTTGGAGAATTATAATTGAATTACAACATTGAAGCAATGGCAAGTCCTCAACTCTAGTGACATGAGCTACAGTAATTACATTTTAATGATGAAAAAACGACTTTGACAGAAAAATAAGAAGAATTATAACGCAATGGATCTCATTTGTGGCAGGTTGCATGCAAGATTTGACTGAGCTTATATGATTTTCAAACATAAAATCGTCTGGAATATTATCAGCTCTGCACTCATTGACGTCGTCAGTCTTGACTTGACATTCCTTCACTTCGACTTCATCCAAATCAATACTCATCCTCCAACATTGTCATTGAGAATAAAATTATAGTTGAATGGAATAAGGTATTTATTGAAAGCTCTCTATTCTTCTAGGATAGTTCTTCTAGAACAGGCAATTAGGATCAGTACATCGAATCTCAATATTGAAAATCCAATGATGAGTCTATCAACTTCAATATTAGAATAATGATGAGTGAATTGGTTTAAATTGGAAATTCAATGATGAGTTAATTCGTATTGGGGGAGACTTGAATAATGATTTACCGTAGCTTGTTTTTCACAATTTCATATTGATCTCTACAGTCCATCTAATAGTTGGCCTATGTTGGCAATTTATAATTTGTATTGTTTAAGAATCCAAACAGCATTCCAAATAGGTCAGAACTATAAATCTTGTGAAATTTAGAAGGGTGATGTGATGACGCAGAAAATTAGAATCTTGAGGAGTCAGGAACCAAGCCACTGTCAGTGGAAAATTCAGACCCAATAGTAGATCAGAAATTTGTTTTCAATATTGAGGCATAGAGGAAAGAGACCATTACATTATTGGTCTTTGATTGAGGTTAGTTTACTGTCAAACAGCACATGCATAGATTGGAATCGGTTAATCACCTATTAGCATCCACGTGTTAAAGTCAACCTGTGGAGTGCAAAGAGCAAGTTAACAAAGCAAACACACTCAACTAGTAATTTCCGAGTACGACTCTGACGGAAAACCAGTGAGGTCCCCAGGAATCGAACCCGGAGCCGCGACGAACACACGACTGGAGTTGCACAATCGATCGACTTGAACTCAGAACAACTCGGCTCTGCAACCACTGCACGTGAAATGAAAGACTTCAGCGTCCCCGCGCTGCTAGTCAGGCTAGCCAACTTGACAGACATGAAAAAATGATGCCAGACTGTTGGCCACCCTTCGGGTTCACCTGTAGATCATTTCCATACAGTAGCGAGATGAGATCTTCTCAATAATAAATGAACCTAATAATGCTGCCATCGTCCTATGAAATGAGACTCATCATAATTATAGACCTTGCAGACAAAACTCTCACTCATTTTTCTTTGGTACTGTCTCACAATATTATTATACCGGGATATTGCTAGGATTCATTTATCAAATACATCCATTATAAGAGTGCAATGAACTAGGAGCCCAGAAATGTTCGAGCAAAACTTTCAAAGAACACTGAAAACACAAAAATATACTCGAGTCTTGGTTAAATAGATTTGTAAAATTCTTTGTAGCACATCATATGAGTCGCAAGACAAAAGAAAACCTGGCAAGGATGTTTCGACTCTCGGATATTTAGAAAATTTCCAATAAATGCTAGTGCATTCACGACACTGAGTTAATAAATTCATGAAAAGCAATTTTTGACTCTGTATCTTCATGATTCCTCTCTGAACAGCGTTTTTATAAATTTAAATCAACTTCAGCTAAGAGTACGAACTGAACGTTCAGGTCGATGTGTAGCTTTCAGTGTAGGTTACGATCGCGATCGACTTTCTTCATCTAGACATCCAATCTAATGAGCAGGATGATTTCAAATGTTTTCATAAACAACAGCTGTTCTGTGGCATCGATGGAAACCTACATTTAAACCGCGACCCACTCGTTCTGTTCGCACGTCTAGAGCTCTGAGCATGAAAGATACCAGCTACTGGAATAGGATTCTTTGCCTATTATTCAATATTATAAAATTAAATCATCTTATATATAGAAGTGTTTATCTCTTTTCTGTATAGGGCTACTTGTAATATGAATATAAAGAAAATAAAAATCTCAGTACCCTTTTTTTTTGAAATATTTTATCACAACATGCTTCGGACATTTATGCCATTTTCAAATGATCTTGAGATTTTTATTTTCTTTATATTCATAGAAGTGTTTGTTTGTAATTAAAACTAGAGGACTTCCATATGGACCTATCTTTCTTTAATCTTCCTTTAAATAGTCTTTTAGTATCGTTTTTAATGATTGGTTAGCATTACATTCTTTGCAATAAACAGAAAGGTTAAACTCTTTTGAAAAAAATAATTTCACAAATTTTTAGGTTACATCTGAATGTTAGCTCAAAGGTCCGAAAGGAAATTGAGATACTGACAAATTTAGTCAACATGCAGTGAACATTCCAGTACAGTACCGCATATATTTGATGAATTTCAAGTGATTATAACAATTTGATAGATAGTTTACAACGATGATTGCCATGGACACTACGTTACTCTTAGAATATTACAGGTATCATAACGTTCAATGGATTAAATCCATAACTTCTCATCAAGCCCAATTATGATTCCCTCTTGGGAATTCTTATAGTAAAGGTTCAGAAAATACCCAGAAAATTCTAAAAAGCTCATAGTGAATTCGCTGACAATGTAGAACACAGATCCAATTTGCAATTCATACCGTCGAACTTTGGCAGTCTTCTACGGTTGGTCGATTGCTGGGTGGATGGGAAATTTCACCGTGATACTTCCAAAAGTCATAAAAGGCTGCCCTGAACACGACCAGGCAATTTCAGCAGACACTTCCAAGCTCTGAAGAAGCATTGAGGATGTGAGAGAAGCAAAGTGGGTAGGCATTTTATGACCGTCTAACTTCTTGTCGCCTACAAGCTCGATGTACACTTGAAATTTCGAATGCAGAAAATTCAACTCCTGTGTTTCCCCTCTCATGCCGACGCTGGAAACACTATAGAGTTGGTGAAAATTATGAAACAGTGTTATATCTCTTTTACAAGGATAATTCAAATGTAGTTTTTTTAGTTTCAAGTGGTAGGATCCCCATGGAAACCTACTATCAATTAATTATCCTTGTAGAAGGAATATTAAGCTATTTCCATAATTTTCACCAACTCTGTACGAATATAATCGTAGACCTGATGTGATATTTTAGTGTCAATTTGATTCCAACGAGACTTTTTCCTCCACATTCTCATCAACAACTCTATCTTCCTATTTAATCATTTGAGAACAAATATCTGGGTGAATCAAAATATGAGTTGAAAACTATAAGCGAGGGGAGAGAAATTAATCTATTTATGGAAGGGAATTGGATACGCATGTAATCAGGTATTCATTCAAATAGAGGAAGGAAATATATTTTCCTACAGGTACCTTGGAGAGTGACCATTTCTGCACTGATTGCAGGCCGCAAAGAATCACTTTTTCGCTCTAGTGCGCAAAGTATTACTTTGCGTAATCTTAATACTTTGCGTGTTATCTTGCAGCCATCCCAATCAGCTGTTGACATTGTTGGCGTGTATTTTTAATGCGAGTTTGTTATATCTATATTTTCCTGATTTTCAAGTAAATAAAAATGAGAACTCATTAAATTATACATTTTGAATATTAATAATTATTCATTATTTCAAATAATTTTTTTTTCATTCGTAAATTGATTGGTTGAAATTTTTTTTAGAAAAAAATAAATTCGTATGGCTTTTGTTGGTGGGGAGTTCCCTTTCGGGAATGTTCCACCGCCTGAATATATAATTTAAGCCGTCAATGGGCCTTACGACTGTCATACTTCAGCCGGGACCGACAGTTTAACGTGCCCATCCGATAACACGGGAGTGATCTGTTTAAAAACTTTTGGCTCTCAGTGGGGTTTGAACCCGGGATCTCTATGCTGCTACGCAAGCACTCTATCCACTAGACCACGGATCACTCCTTTTTTAGAAATTAAGATATACTCAAAATTATTCAAATTATTTGGATTAATTCAATTTTCAATTTGAATAAATTATTGATTATTAATTTTCTATCGTATTATCAAGTTTAAAATAAATTAAAGTTGTTATTAATAACAAAATTATACAGACAAACGATGATGGATTTCAGCCATCATTTTACCCATATTCAATCACTTTTCATATTCAATGGTTACTGTAGGAAAAATTTAATGTGAAATACGTGTGCAAAGTTCTTCTGCTGCACTCAAGAAACCATTCCGCCCTCGCCTACGGCTCGTGCGTAAACGTTTCTTTCGGTGCAGCAAACTGTCACTTTGCGCACTAGTTGCAAAAATAATTATTTTTGGTGGAAGGGGTATTGTATTTGTGAATTGATAAATAACTGAGAGTTTGTTTTCAGTAATAACTTTATAGCAGTACTGTGGAGTGATTGAGGTGTGACTGAGTGCCTTTACAAGTATCCATAGAACATTCAACTTGAACAGCAATTGCAAAGGGTTGAGAGGAGCTGGATAGGAACTTATTTCTTTGCGGAGAAAATAAAAGCGCACCGTACTAAACAATAGCTGCTTCGTGGGGTGTCACACTTTTGAATTATTCTGCCTTTTTTATTTCTTCCACTTCCCTATTCTCTTGCAGGGAAGTGAATAGGTGAAGGGGACAATTGTTATTATCCTCGATATTATTTTTTAGAACTGTGCTGCCTAAAGTATGCGCTCATAAGCTCCATCAATCAAACTGAGATAGTTTGATAAGGTTGTTGTAGAACAAGAATTATTGTACGTTGCAGATTGAATAACTCTTCATACCTAAAAACTTGTTCAAGATTGCCAGTTTATTCATACAATAGTATGTACAGATTAAATGTTTCAATCCAATATAGTTGATACAATGAGATAGTTTTCGAGGAATCCTTGAATTCGAGACAATCGAACTTTATAAGGCTAACCTCACATTGTGACGCGACACGACTTGACGTGAGTCTGCTGGACGGGTTAATATCATTCATTATTTATTATAATTATTTTAAATTATTATTTATTCTTTTTATCATATTCATTATTTATTATAATTGCATTGAGACAAGCATTGAGCTTAGCATTGAGACAAAGCTAACACGTGTGAACATTATGATAAGATTTATGGTATTAACTCATCTCAGCAGACTCGCGTCACGTCGTGTCGCGTATCAATTTGCGACCTCTTTAATAGCAGTAGTAACACTCCCACTCACAGAATAGGAAATAAGATCGTTTGTCCTTGAATACTGCTGACCTTTTTTGAGGCCCCCCACTATGGAAAAAAACTGAAAATGATTTTTTGTAACCCCCCCCTACCAAATTTCAAGGACGCAACATGCGTCGTCGTCCCCAGCACCTGTGGGCACCCCTGATCAATATACAGTCCATATTAACAGTAGTCTACCCGGTAGAAGAGACAGGAGAAAGACCTAGAATTGACATTTCAAAACGTTACTCTTACTGATAGCTCATGTATAGTTTTTATTCATCATAATAATTCAACATGAAAAAGAATTGAACAATTCGTCTATTTCCGGAATATGATAAAAATAAGTACGATAGTTGAAAGATAATCAAAATCAAGTATTGATTTGATTTCACCAGGAGACTGTGAAAAAAAACACTCCCTGCATTTCTTAGCTATTCACACTCTTATGCTCCATGTACGTTTGTAGCTAAACCACGTTTACTTGTAGATATGGTTGCATTTATCATAATGTGTTTCATACGGGGTTTAAACGAACAGCTGACATTTCTCCGTTTGAACCGATACTGCACACGGGCCTTAGTTTTCCAGAAAGTCAGTGCATAGAGTAAAGATACTATTCAAGATACTGTTCTACATATTTATTTGCCCCTAGTCAGTGCTTTGAACCCCGATGGAAGAGCGATCTAGGCCAGAGTAAAGAACATCAAGTAGTGCACTCAGATGGGATTCGGTTCAAGTGTGCGTCGAGCGTGAACAACACAATTGGCATTGGCATCCAATCAATACTCAAACATCGAGCTTGAAGTTGATGTCTTGCGTACAAAGCACAATCATTAAAAGTAGACTGGAAAAATGAGGCTCGAGGATTAGGATGCTGGAGGGGTGATAGAGACGGCAACTCATCAGTCACTGCTCAAGTAAGAGCTGGGCTTCGGTGTCACCACAGAAATTGATGATCTTATTGCTCATTGTTGTTTTCTCAATACTCGAATTCCTTCAAGAATTCATAGAGAATGCAGTGGCATAACTCTTACAACATAAATAATGTACCACCTCCAATACACCAATCTCTAACAATATAGTTTTTTATTACAAATTATCGAATTATTGACTTTAAAAAAGCAAACTTCTTTTTGCAAAGAGGAATTGTCTAGAAAAATCATCCAATCACTTATTTTTATTATATTGAAAAATTCTGATTAAATTTTCATTTGTTTCCATAATTATGTAGTGTTAGGTCTTGCAAGACCTGGCAATACATTGTCATTTGTGATAAAAAATAAATAAATCAATAAATCACTTCTTTGTTATTAGATAGAACGACTAGCAGTAAAATTCCTTCAATAAATGAATTTATTCACTAACTGTGACAACATTCATTCATTTGAATTCATCTATTGAAGTAATTTGACTGCTGGTCAATCTTTTTAATAACAAGAAAGTGAGTTGATAGTAGCCTAAGCAATTCGTGATGGGAAACAACATTGAAGAGAAATCATCCACCATTTTATCATCTCTTCTCGGCCTGTTAGCCAAGTTCAAAGTGTAGTGTAGTAGTTGTTCTTGCTCATTTTATAATTTCATCTATAATTGTGATTTTGTGATACATCCTTTGCAACAAGTTAATGTTAATTGATAACAAAATTGAATCGATCACACGATATTATCAATTATTGTGATGTTGATCATTTTACTTTGATGACTCTCTGACTAGATGACAAGTACAAGACTTTGAAAAATAATTTTGTTGGTAAAGACAAAAGAGATCCTCCAGTAGGGAGAGAAATATACTTGTAATTAATATACTTGGTGACGATCGCACGAAAGCTGGTTAAATTGTATTCGTGATCAATTTCACGAGAACCAATCAGAGAAATCTTCTTCTCGAGAAAGCCTTCTTTTCGAAAAAAAACCTTCTCTAATTGGTTTTCGTGAAATTAATCACGATTAAAATTCAACCGGCTTTTGTGCAACCGGGCCTTGAAGATTCAATGAGGGATGATGCCACTATTACTAAAATCTTTTGATGCTTAAATTAAATCTTTTAATGCAAATAGAATAATTTCTAAAAAAATGATGATTGAATGAACTTCAATATTAGAATATTAAATATTTATCTAAATATTTTAGAAGTAGTTTTCTGTACCGTACCACAGAGAATGATAGGAGAAGGGTCCTTCTCTTTTATTGTTCAACTTTTTGAACGACTTTCATCTTCTTGACGTACAATATTTTTCTCGATCTCCCTCAACTTTCCTTCCTGAATTTTGCTTCTAGGGTAGAGCAGCCAAGCAAAATTCTGTAGTAAGCAGGTGATAGAATAAGCGAGTATTGATATAACTTAGTATAAATTAATAGGATATCAAAAATATAATTGAAGTGATTCATAGAATAGAATGCCTTTTTCATTTGATGTCTTGGCGAAGTTTGAAAAGTAATAGCAACTCTACCACTTTACTACGAGTTAAGCTGGATTCCCACACATCAGTATCAGGTTCCGTGTTCGGTTCAATCAAAATATTCGTTCAATGAGTTCCAATATATCTATTCCCACTGACCACAGCCGAGTGAGCTCGAATCGTCCCATTAGAACTCATGGAAGAAATTTTTTCACTGAACCGGTAACGAACTCTGATACGGGAATCCAGATATGAGATACTGATACTGGGAATCCAGCTTTAGTGAGATAATATTTTCACTGAACCGGACACGGACTGTGATACTTTTATGTGGAATTCCAGCTTTACAGATCATTACCATAAAATCATTATTTTCTCGGGTAAGTCAGTACAGGAGGTGAAGCAAACATCAGCCAATGGTCTAGCAGCCATCAATAATTCTCTGAATAGCCGAAATCTTCTCCTGAATCCCAAAAAAATCGGTAGTGGTCCCGTTCTCAACAAACCAGAGCAGAAATGATTCATGTCCAGATATAAAATTTAAAGGTGAAAGTTTAGGGCAAAAGAATACCACAAAATTCCTGGGATTAGTGATAGATGAACACCTGTCATGGAACAATCACGTCTGTCATGTGGTTGAAAAAATATACCCAGGCCTGTATGCTCTTAGGCGAATGTGTGCGGTCTTAACGCTTTGGTAGCCCTTTACCACGCATTGATACATTCTAACATAGCTTACGGTCTATGTATCTAAGGCAGCACTTCGAAGATAAATCTTGATAAAATACTAATTCAACAAAAAGAGCACTAAGAATTATTATGAACATCAAAAGGAATGACTCTGTTAAACATATTTTCCCCCGGCTAGGCATATTAACAATTCATGGACAATATATTAATGATGTTATAATGTGTTATAGAAAATCTACTGATTTTGAGCTAGGAAATAGTAAATCCCATTGTCATAACACTCGATCAGGAAGAATTGTTCAAATACAAAACTTGGAAATCTTTAATAGAGGACAACTTATATGGGTGATAGATACTTTAGCATGCTGCCCAGTAATTTGAAGTCTATAGAAAATATAAGATGTTTTGAAGCTCATCTGGAGGACTATATGGTGGTAATGTCTTTGTACTCCTTTCAGGAATTTGTTCAGGATTAATTTATGCGATTTCGACATTGACTGTATTTGTGTGTTGGTTTGTTGTTTTAATTTTCTCTGTTTAATGTGACAATATTCAATGTACTTGTACAATCATTTGATGAATAAATAAATATGATTGATTGATAGAGAAAAGAAAGCATAGAAAGATATCTCATCGTATAGGGCGTCTATGTTCCAAATTCCATTGTTAACTCAAGCCGATAGTCTTAGTAGTTCTTTCTGGTGGAGCTATGTGACGCTGGTAGTCTCTCATACTGTGCCGTTCTCACACTCTCACCCCACCAAAACAGTAATAATCGACAGTAGTCGACAGGAATCGGTTTGAATTAACAAACAATCAATCGGCAGGGAATTTTTAACATTAACGACCTATACCATGGAATTCTACTTATGCTACATCTACTTATGCTATATCTTTTCTCTGTCATTACTTCGTTCTAGTTCCTGGTTAGTGAGCAGTAGAGCAATACATTCTTAATACATTCTCCTGGAGCTACTCTTCTCCAGTAGTATGATGGGAATCTAGTGTCATACCCTCCTGGAGCTATTCTCCAGTAGTGTTTGGGAATCTGGTGCCATACCGTTGGATTTTCATTTAGGTTGGCAGCAGTTGCTTGGTGTGCGTGGGTGGGGCCCCACCCCTTCGTGCATCCGAGGGTGAGAAAGCTGCGGATCGATGAGACGTTCTCCCCCCACCACCATCCAACCCCTCATGCTCTGCAGGGTGGCAACCTGTTGCGTAACTACACCAGCTCCCGTTCCAGGGTTCCAAGTGCCGAAACGAGTATGATTTGGGTGGCTCCTGTACTCTCCTGACAACAACATGATACCCCCACTGGGCAATTAGACTAGTCACACAAGCATTGCTGGCTGAATTTTCATTCATTCATAGATTCCTGAGAGTTCAGATACAGATTCAAATACCGTTATTCATGTTTATATTATTTTGTCATATTATTTCAAGATGATTGATTGATTGATTTATTTTATTTCCTTTGCCAGGTCTGATGAGACATATGGCAAACATCAAATTACAGATATACATAAAAAAATCGAAATCACAGAGATAAAGAAGAAACAAGAATAATAATATAAATAGAGAATATTTTATAATGATAAAAAGCTCAAGAGACTATTAGAAAGAACATGTCGCCAAAGATAGAATAACTGATGATTATTATCCAAATTCAAATAGACAGAATGCAACAATGCACTAATATAATGAATACACCAGTAAGGAATTGTTGTAATGTTTCCAAAAATAGTATAGGTTCAGATTGGAATGATTAGGTTGGTAATACAGTTATATTAATAACATTGTTTTCAAAAGTCATATTTAATTTTTTGACTTGTGCGCTAAGGATAATCTCCATTAATCCATGAATTATTTGATTTGGATGAACAAAACCGGTTGTGTAATCGAATAAAAGTGAAGTGATTCTATATAATAAAACAATTGATTTGGAGGATAGTCCTGTAGCCTTTGAAATAAATAGATGAAGAATTATTTGATGGTCGACTGGTGAATTGTTTTTTTTTGAAAACATATCAGCTGTGATAAAGTGAAAACCTAATGGATTCTCAAAAGATAAGCTATGTGATTTGAAACAAATTATTTACTGTCGAGCCAATACTTGATTTAATCTATCTCGGTGGTACAAATTCCGGTTTATAATCAGAGATGAGATATTTAATGGCTTTGATTTTTACTTTAATTTTTACTGAAGTAGCTTTTCTAATAAAACATTTAAAAGTATTCATTACATAGTAGTAAGATTACTTAGTCAGAACAGAAATCTACTTCCAACCGTTGGAAGGTTTTGGATGCAAATTACGTCTTGGCTGTGGATTGAATTAAGTCGAGAGATTGGTAATCACTCCTTCTCAATAACTGATTATGATAGTAAATCATGGAAGTGTTAAGAAACAATAAGAGTTATTAAGTACCTCTTATTCTATCATTAGTATTTTTTCTATATTCGAAAAAATGTACTTAATTTTTCATTATCAACGTTTCCCTAAAGAAAAAAGCGAGTATCATGAAAATGATTTGATTTCGGAATAAATGATGACTTCTAAGATTTCTGCATGATTTTTCAGGATCTTTGAAGTGTTTAAAGAGTCCAATTGCAAGACTTCGGCTCTTTATCTAGTTGAAATTACTAGTTACAACAAGACCTATTGAAAGCAATAATACGAGTGAGATGGAAAATACTTTTTACTATGCTAATGAAAAGATAGTCAATCTGAGCACATATAGTTTGATTCTTCACAGATTGAAAAGTCATTATTATCAACAAGCAGAGAGCAAAGTTTATCACTTCTTTGACTGAAGTAGGTCAATTTCCTCTTCCTTAAAATGGAAAATTGAATAGGTTTATCTTTCATTAGGCTACTTTTCCAATCAAGGCGTCGACTAAATAATAAACCAATCTTTTTATATTGTTATTCACTCTTCTTTTTAGGGATAGTGATTATTAACACACAATAAACATTATCAAGTAACTTTTATTTTATTGCAACATAACTGGTTTCAGCTCTTCAAGAGCCATTTCCAAGTATAAATCATAATAATTTATTATTTCAAGAAGCAGGAAATACATGCGTTCGTCCAGGAAGGACCAGTTCAAAGTTCCGAGTTACGCACGGGAACAATCTGTGGAAAAATGATTTCCAATTTCCACAGCTCAATTCTGTGCTGCATATAGAGGAGAACAAAGTAAGACACGATTACTTCTCTATTTAGTCACGAGGAGCGCTAGTGCTGAAGTCGTTTAGCTGGTCCCCGTTCCATACTGTATTGCCCCTACCACGGTTCACTGTGTTATTATCTGCGATTTCCCCAGTCCCCAGCTCCAGCCACTGTCAAACTGCTCACAGATTTCTGTATCATTGCCAAGGTTTACCGGTTTTCAAATAAGACTGTTTGTTTTATTCCTATGCTAGTCGAATCCTTCCATAGTTGAAGCGGTCTTACTTCTGTGGCTGATCCAAAAATCTTCAAGCATTCCCAAGAAAAAACAGTACACTACCATGTCCATCATCGGAAAGGTTAGTTTTGATAAGAGCTCAATAGATCATAATATCAATAGCGCTCGAGCTACTTTTGAATATATTTTGTACTACATTGTAAACATTCTACATAATTTCCTCTCAAATACTTAAGATCTAAGTAACACGGTATTGCAGAATTCTATATCTTGCATTTTTCGTTTCTTTCCTTGATAAAATTTTGGGAGAGTTTTTTCTCATACCGGCAGAATCACTACGGTACCGTATAGCCTATGGTTGCAATAAAAATATCATTGTAAAACATTCTACTCATTTCATTACATCATGTCAGAAATTGTAAGAAGCTGTGAATTTTGTGTATGGGCTTTAGAGAAAAAACTTGTTTGATAGGATATTGCTTTTATTTTATGTTGGAATAATATTGAAAGTGATAGAGAAGCAGATAGACAATTTTATTATTTCTCGCTTGTTCTCTGAGCACATACTTGATGATACATGATACATTTTTCAATGGGAATATTGTGGAGAAATAAATCAGATCTATATTCAAAATAGTCCAATTATGCTCATGAAATAGAATATGCAGAGCTCCTTCAAGAGTTTTTTTTTACATTGATTTTTGAGAACATAATTATTCTAGTATCTTATCTTTTGTAAGAGAGATTATGAGCCAAACCTATCAATTTAAATATAAAATTCATCATAAGGCAGGTAATCATAAAAAATGAAAAATGAAAGTACTCTTCTTCAACAGATACATCCATACATATACATACATTTACATTATAGGCTACATGCACTTGAAAATTGCTTTGAATCTGTAACATGTCGAATAATAAAAATATCTGTTAAAAAGCAGGGTAATTTGATTCTTCACAGATTTAAAAGTCATTATTATCAACAAGCAGAGAGCAAAGTTTATCACTTCTTTGACTGAAGTAGGTCAATTTCCACTTCCTTGAATGGAAAATTGAATAGGTTTATCTTTCATTAGGCTACTTCTCCAATTAAGGCGTCGACTAAATAATAAACCAATCTTTTTATATTGTTATTCACTCTTCTTTTTAGGGATAGTGATTATTAACACACAATAAACATTATCAAGTAACTTTTATTTTATTGCAACATAACTGGTTTCAGCTCTTCAAGAGCCATTTCCAAGTATAAATCATAATAATTTATTATTTTCAAGAAGCAGGAAATACATGCGTTCATCCAGGAAGGACCAGTTCAAAGTTCCGAGTTACGCACGGGAACAGTCTGTGGAAAAATGATTTCCAATTTCCACAGCTCAATTCTGTGCTGCATATAGAGGAGAACAAAGTAAGACACGATTACTTCTCTATTTAGTCACGAGGAGCGCTAGTGCTGTAGTCGTTTAGCTGGTCCCCGTTCCATACTGTATTGCCCCTACCACGGTTCACTGTGTTATTATCTGCGATTTCCCCAGTCCCCAGCTCCAGCCACTGTCAAACTGCTCACAGATTTCTGTATCATTGCCAAGGTTTACCGGTTTTCAAATAAGACTGTTTGTTTTATTCCTATGCTAGTCGAATCCTTCCATAGTTGAAGCGGTCTTACTTCTGTGGCTGATCCAAAATCTTCAAGCATTCCCAAGAAAAAACAGTACACTACCATGTCCATCATCGGAAAGGTTAGTTTTGATAAGAGCTCAATAGATCATAATATCAATAGCGCTCGAGCTACTTTTGAATATATTTTGTACTACATTGTAAAACATTCTACATAATTTCCTCTCAAATACTTAAGATCTAAGTAACACGGTATTGCAGAATTCTATATCTTGCATTTTTCGTTTCTTTCTTGATAAAATTTTGGGAGAGTTTTTTCTCATACCGGCAGAATCACTACGGTACCGTATAGCCTTTGGTTGCAATAAAAATATCATTGTAAAACATTCTACTCATTTCATTACATCATGTCAGAAATTGTAAGAAGCTGTGAATTTTGTGTATGGGCTTTAGAGAAAAAACTTGTTTGATAGGATATTGCTTTTATTTTATGTTGGAATAATATTGAAAGTGATAGAGAAGCAGATAGACAATTTTATTATTTCTCGCTTGTTCTCTGAGCACATACTTGATGATACATGATACATTTCTCAATGGGAATATTGTGGAGAAATAAATCAGATCTATATTCAAAATAGTCCAATTATGCTCATGAAATAGAATATGCAGAGCTCCTTCAAGAGTTTTTTTTTACATTGATTTTTGAGAACATAATTATTCTAGTATCTTATCTTTTGTAAGAGAGATTATGAGCCAAACCTATCAATTTAAATATAAAATTCATCATAAGGCAGGTAATCATAAAAATTGAAAAATGAAAGTACTCTTCTTCAACAGATACATCCATACATATACATACATTATAGGCTACATGCACTTGAAAATTGCTTTGAATCTGTAACATGTCGAATAATAAAAATATCTGTTAAAAAGCAGGGTAATTGGATTTTTCAATTTTTATGTAAATAGAAGTAGCCCTAAACTAGAGAGCTAGACATTGATGAGTAGCAATTATATAGTTTAGCAATCATGAAGTGTTTCAATATCAATTATATTAGATAGTATAGACTTATTCAATAATTAATAATAAACTATTTATGATTTGTTTTCAGCCCGTCCTGTATTCATACTGGAGGAGCTCTTGTTCATGGAGGGTTAGAATAGGTAAGAATATAATTCACTCCCCTCCACTGGAGATTTATTTCGTTCCGTTACTTAATTATATAGAATCTATTGTTCAATGCTTGAATCAAATGTCTTCAATGTAGTCTAATAATAAGCTCTTCAGTAAAATATTATTACAAAATAACATGAGTATAAATGAAGCAGATCTACTATTGAAGAGAAAAAACCTTTTTTCGAGTAATACCTACTGTATTAAAATGAAGCAAACACCTACTGTATTAAAATGAAGCAGCAAACATTTCTCAAACTTTGTAATATTGGCATTCAACAGAATTGAGAGTTGTTTCTACAGAACTTTGATTCTAATTCATTGATCTCACGTGTGTTTATTTTTTATAACAAAAGTTTAATATCATTATGTGTATACACTTGTAGGTCTACACATATAATATTATTATCTAGAAGCTATCTATCATCAGTACAGTGTGCATGTCATTAACAGATTAACAGATTGTACTGTGTATACTGTACCATTTCAAAGTGTACAAATTTGGGATATAAAACCCTTCAATATGGTATGTGATGGTAGGCTCAACTCACACTTACGCGACTCAGGTCGAGAAGAGACTCGACTCTAGTCGAGAGCATGTTTCCGAATGGTGACTTCGCGGAGACTAGAATCGACTGGTCTGAGTGTCACCATTTGGTAGCACATGCTCTCGACTAGAGTCGAGTCTCTTCTCGACCTGAGTCGTGTAAGTGTGAGTTGAGCCTTACTTTTTTCTAATTAATATACACTCAAAAAGTGCTCTTTTCATACTCTTGTACTATATCTGTTGTATCTACTCCTCCTCTAAACACGGACCTGCTCCATATTAGCCTAGAGGAGTAATTTTCAGGGTAATGTATTGTAAAATGTACACTTTCTGAAATAAAATGAATTTGAATTGAAAACATACTTACAAACTTGTCTGATATTCACTCCCACATAATTTATTATGATTTCTTGATACTGAGTTGAACACTTTCAGACTAATCAACTTTTTTCCAGCCCTCAATTTGAAAGAAATTCCATATGACATAAAACCAGTGAGCCTTGTTAAGGGTGGAGGGGAGCAGCACTGCAATGAATTCAGAGAGATCAATCCAATGGAACAGGTGCCTGCCCTACAAATTGATGGCCACACACTTATTGAATCTGTGAGTATTATTTATTCTTCAACATTTGAATCATCAAAATATATAGGCTAAAATTGTCTTTTTTCCTTTAGGGCAACTTTTGAATATAAATAAAATTTGAAATAAAATTTTGTAAAGAGTACTTACATTTCTATTTTTATTTATATACAGGTCTACTATTATTAATTATTATCAGACGAAAATCCCAAGTTAAATGCTGTAAACCTCGCCGAAGACTTCTGCTACTGTAAAATCACAGGATTAAGGCCCGCCGCAAAGTAGACCCACGCTACTGTAATCCACGAAAATCAAACCACTCCGTGGGATGTTTTGTAAACCATTGCTAGGCTTTTCCAGACATCTGTGTAATACATGCAATGAATAATCCACTTGTCAGCTAATTGATTATGATGGTTTACAAAACATCCCACGGCGTGGGTTGCTTTTCGTGGGTCTACTTTGCGGCGGGCCTAACAGCTAGATGGAAATTCGATGAGATTTCTCATCGATTTCCATCTTATTATGATTTGATTATGGCATCTCTAGCCTACTATAAAATTATAGGATTACACTACTTCTAATAGTAATTTTGGTCAACTTGGGAAATGAATCTAGATAGATTAAAAAGAGTCACATGTCATAATAAGACATTAGAGCTGGCTAAAGCTGCGTTTACACCAAAGTTATTAACAAAATGTTTATTTTTCCGTCCTTATAGATTCCATTAGATTGAACGGAACTTGACAAACACATATGTTCATCATGTGTATGATAAGTTATGTTCAATCTAATAGGATCTATTAGGACAGAGAAATAAACATTTTGATAATAACTTTGGTGTAAACGCAGCTTCGTGAACTGGATTACAGTAGAGTAAGCTCAAAGTAATTTAAGATTTATTTTGGCTGTTGAGAATGAACTTGAAACTCACATATCTTAATAAGACACCAATTTGTTAGTTGGCCAACAATAGAGTAGCCTCGAGGTAATTTAAGATTCATTCTGGCTGTTAGGAAAATGAATTTGAAATTGTGGATTCTTCATTACTTAATCATAGTAGGCCCATAGATTAACAGCCGAAGTAATCATTCTTGATTGAAATATTAACCTACTCCTCTTTATCCTGGTTTATTCGCATATGATTTAGATCATCTTATTGCAATTTGCAAAACCTCTCCCCAATTGGAGAAACTTATATTTAGCTGTGTGAATGTGAATTTAATTGCTTGTTATTTGATAGAGAGTTGCTGTTTTAATTCCCTTGGGGAAGATTTTTCCCCAAAAATTAAATTGTTGCATCTTTCAAAGTCATAATCAAAATTTTCCATCCAATTTTACACTATGATGTTTTCCCATTATTCAATTGATGAATCAGTTTTATTTTGCAGATACTTGCTATGAATTATTTTAGGAATAGTTCTGGAAAATTTATCTATTCCTGTTCCACGTATCCTCTGTATTATTATTAGTACTAAATTTATACATAATAGTTTATAGATAAGTTACTTTCAATGGATTTCTTGAGAGTCTATTCCTCACAATTAAAGTTAACATATAAATTTCTATTATCGAATAGTTTAATGACAGGAGAAAAATTAATAATCATTCCTGTGATTTTGTTTTTGGTCTTCAAATAATATCATCAAACCACATATACGTAACGTAATGTAAATATATTCGGCTGGATATATATTTTCCATTTTTGCAGCTAAATATAATGCATTACCTGGAGGAAACACGACCACAGAGAGCTCTTATGCCACAAGATGTTCATAAAAGGGCGAAGGTGAGTTAAATATATGAGCATAGTAATTACCGTATCTGAAGAACCAATGCTTCTAATATTTTTTTTAACTTTCATCTCAAGTTTATACTTTGTGGAATTCATTGAAAACTATTCTGGTTATACATTGATATTGGTTGTAGTAGATTAATTATAAAAACTATCATATTATATCATTGTATAGGCCAGAACCAGCATAATATTTATTACAATCAAGATGGATAAATAAATCTTATTTCGTTTCCATCTCTTGTGAGAGAGCATGCAAAGATTGACGACTTTAGATTATAATTGACAAATCCTTATACCCCTTTCATAGGTGGTCAGTGGGATGAAAAATGAAATGAAAAAATAAATTATATGAAAAAGCAACAACGGGAATTTATGTTGAACACATTATTCCATTATCACAATATATACAGTATAAGATGAATATTTTCAAGAATTTGGTATAAATTCGTCAATGATTCTCAGCATAGATTTATTCTGAAATATCTACTGAATTAAAATTAACATTATTTATAACAAATAGGTACCTGATTGCTGATTTTATATTATTGTCAATACAGTATGAAATACGTACTTTTCGAAGACAAGTTTTCAAATAACCTGGTTTACAGTATGGAATAATAGTTTTATCTGTATCAAACAAAACTGTTTTCTCATGTTGTTTTTGACTACCGTATCTATAAGTTAGTTTTAAACTAGGAGTGAAAATGATATGCAGCTCTGATTGAATTATTCCTAAATAGTAGGTATTTTTGGTATCACAAAAAGGGGTCTATTCCATATTCTTTTTATCCAATCTTAATATATTGAAAGTTGGGTTATACTATAATTGAAGTGGATATAGGTTATTACTTCTCATGATTTTCAATTAACATTCTTTGGAACAAAGGTGAATACTGTGAAATAATATTTGTTATACAAATATGCACTACCTACTACGCAAAAGTAAGTAGGCCCTTCTGCTAATAAAATTATGAGACAGAACCTAATACACTAGATGGAAGATATGAATGTAATAAATAAGGCATCTCCTGATTACGGTACTCATTAACAACGCACAACGTCAAACCTCTTGACCTTTATACTTATATATTAATAACAACCACTAATATCATGATCATTATGAGATAATATTCTTCCTCTATTTCAGGTGAGGGAGATCTGTGAGGTAATTGCAACTGGAGTCCAACCCCTCCAAAATCTCACAGTTCTAATCTATGTTGGCGAAGAGAAAAAGAAAGAATGGGCCCAACACTGGATCACACGAGGGTTAAGAGGTGATGAACGAATAATAATTGGCATACAATATTACATGATATTTTTTATTGTGGATGATGCCCACATGAGCTTCCAGCTTGTGCTTGGGTAATGAGAAGTGCGTGAGGGATTCTATGAGAAAACTCATGAAATTTAAAATAACATTATATGAAATCACTCGTGAGTGATGATTTCATGATGATCAAATAATAATCATGCATTTTTGTTTTGTTTTCTGCAAATTGTTCAATTTAGTAAATGACAGCAAATAATGATAATGACCAAGAATATACTTCTTTGTGACCATATTTATCGTGGTCTCAGATGACTGAAATAAAAAAAGCATCTTCTTGAAATGTAGGAAATCAGGGCTACTTATTGTTTTTATATTATATTATTTTTATTTTTACTTGTAGAATAGAATTATAGTACCCTTTTAGGAGATAATAGGATAATATAAATCATAACAACTAGTTTCAGTAGTGCTCACACCATCTTCAGGTTATAAAACGTTTATTTGAAATTTATTTTATAACATGGAGATGGTCCAAACACTGAAATTAGTTGTTATAATAATTTATATTAGGTATTTTATCATTTTGAAAATGGGTATACTATAATTCAATTTTATAAAAAAATAATTTACTCAGCTTATTTGACTCACTATATTTTTTCTCTCCTAGTGATTAATCAATGATAGAATTCACTTGTTGAATTTACAATATGATAATTATACGAGTAATAATAGTAGTCTATTCATTTTTATACCTTTTGATGATAGTTTAGAGTTTATGTTTAATTTCTAAATTACTGGACCAAAATATCAGTGAGAATATATTTTCAAAAAGGTTACTATAATTCTATTTTATACAAAGTAATTTATGCAGCACGGTAGCTCATTTTACTCGTCAATATATTTTTTCTTTCCCAGTGAATTATCGATGATAGAGTCCACTTGTTCAATTTACAAGATGATGATTGTACGAGTGATAATATTTGTATGATCATTAATTTTACTATCACACATATAGGTCTTTTCATTTTTATACCTTCTTGATGATAGTTCAGAGTTTATTTTGAATCACTAAATTACCGGACCAAAAAATCAGTGAAAATATATTTCCAGAAAATTGTATAACTATATTATCAGTATGCAGAAATGTTATCAGTAGAATATGTAGGTGCTTTATATACGAATTAAGATGAAAATAGTAAATGTAATAAACAAATTGAGGGAAAAGAGTAGGGCAGTGAATACAAATGATGATAGTAACATGTAAATTCTTTTTTTATTGCGTGAAATTGATAATACAAAATAATATTGAAAAGCACGGGCTAACAAGAGCAGAATTAAATAATATGAGCTTATTGAAATAGCCTACTAACTATCCTAAGTGCTTTTTCATAATGATTATGATAAAGACAGGTAGGTCATGTAAAGAAATCGTACTACAAGCTTAAAATTAAGAATCTTATTATTACTACTCTATAGACTACAAGTCAAAACATTGCTCTGTTGGAATTGAACTCACAAGAGAACGAAGGACTTTATCAAATTATTATCTATATGGTGTCACTGCACTGAGATTTAAAGTTCAAAGTTGATCCAACTCTCCAAGAGGATGTGTTATATAACAGCTGCAGATGTGTGAATAAGTTTTCAAAAAGCAACATTATAGTAAATGGGCTTTTACAATATTTACATATAATTTTTTGTTTTACCTTTTAACTTCTTCATCGACTGGTCGAACCGGTTCAGATCTTGAAGTAAACAACTCAATGTGAATCCATATGCTAATACGATATAACACATTTATTTGAGAACTGCTTGACAAAAGTTCTAAGTTGACAAACTAGGTCTACCTAGTCCTCTCTCGGTGGATTGTTTACTGAAATGCATGATTTGATTATTTATAAATTTAGTTTTTTCTAATAAATCCCTCCATCTATGACAAACTGAAGGCATTTGGAAGATATTAGAATTATTTAATTCCGGAATAAGTCTTACAAATTGTATTCACTTATTAAGATCATAGAGAACAGATAGTATAAGATAGCACTTGAAATAGTTTATGATATTTTATCTCTATTCTACGATACAGTATGGACCCTCCTTAGTTATCAATTAGCCTAGATAAAATATATATTATTATCATTATATATGATTGGGACACTGCTCCTAAAAAAAATACTATATTTACAACTAGTCCATCATTTTTCCAATAACTTACGCCTTGAACAGTCTCCCGTATCGAGTTTCTGTCCGTGGAGTAAATAGGCTACTCAAATCAACATAATTCACTGTTTTCATAAGATTGAATTTTTTAAGGAGGCTATCAATTGTTCTGTTGCAGTTTCTTTGAATATTGTTGTTAATTCTGATGGTGATCACGATACCTATAGCTTTAGAATTTTGTATCTAGCATATAGTTGTCTATTTATCAATTTTTGAATGAAAATTATAAATTATTATTTTTTGTACAAAGTGTAGGTAGGTCTACTACACAAACCCAAACTGTGATATACTTAGCCTAGCTACATATAATTTATTTAAAAACGTTTCTATGATAGCATTTGAAAAGTTTTGTTATTTACATACAGTATATTATAAGTTATATCTTACAATAATCCTATATTTTCTAGCTGTTGAAAAGCTGCTATCATCTTGTGCTGGCAAATATTGTGTAGGAGATGAATTGACTTTGGCTGATTGCTGTCTAGTTCCACAAGTTTTCAATGCTCGAAGGTGAGTAGGTCTACAACATTCAATCAAATTAACTGCAAAAATGATAAATTATTCAGATCATATAAATATGCTCAATAATTAAAGTATTGTTGAACAGGAGGTAAGCCAGTTACACATACATATAGATTTTTGGACGTAGGGTACAGTACAATTTTTGCCGTTCTTATGAGTTCTATCAGATTAAACGGAGCTTGACAAACATATAATCTGTTTGACATCACCTGTAGAATCTTATAGAATTTGTAAGAACGGAAGAAATCGTACGTCCAAAAATCGATGAGTTTGTAACTAGCAGTAGTTACCCACACACTTTAAAAGGCAAACGATTGACCACATAGTGAAAGAGTGCCCAATCACGGCCTTTGGAGGAGGAACAGGAAGAAGATTTATTGATGGCAACTACAGATTCAATAGCCTATCTTAATGGACTGGATATATGCATTTGAATAAATTGTTTTAGTTACCAGTTTTTTTTAGTTTATGTTCGTTTTTTATGTTTATTCTTATATCTTGAGACAAGGGATCATTCCCATATTATGATCCTGAAGAAGTGAAGATGGAATACTGATTGATGTCTTGGAAGCCATATACTAAATGAATAAATAAATACCCACACACTAGACTTGTATGATAGGTAAGCTCCTTTACAAATTCATAGATCTATTTCAATTGTATAAGCAATTCTTTCAATAATATTTTTAACTATGAGTTTTAAAGTAGCATAATGATATTAAACTCAAATTCTTAAACACATAATATGGAGTAAAAGTGAAAAGTGCAGTTAGCATTACTACTAATTATTGTTATAAACTCAGTTCCTTTTTCCCTTCATAAGTGCTGTTTCAAAATTTAATTTTGGAATCATTAGTAGAAAAGAATTGAATAAATGAACGGATATGCAACAAAGTAACATTTTTATCCCGCAATATTGGAAAGTTTTTCCCCAATGTCGCGATAATAACATCAAATTTAATCATATCGCTAAATATCATCATGGAACTTGATGTTTTCTACAATGCTTGCCAATGTTTGTCTGTTACTTGAATCATCAGGCTACAAGACTTGAAACGTTTAAGAAAAAGGCTCTTGAAATTCAGGATTCGAAAAAAATCATTGAAATCATCATTACAAACGGTCTCCAGGGCCGTGTTTCTAAAGATTACAAGTAATGTTTCAGCTGAGTGTGTTTTACTGAAACAATTTCAAATCAAACCAAATAAGATAATCTTTATTCACAAAATAAAAAATACAGCAACTGAGACAAAAATATGCATACAGTAGTGAATATTCCCCACAAAGACAAGTCTTGGGTGTGGGGAATGAGTTCTGTGAACTGCATTATTGAAACAATAACAGTTAAAGATTTTTAAAATAAATAATAAAACAATAGAATTGGTAAAATAAAGTAAATCCGAATAAATAAAATAAAAAAGTGTCTTTGAAGGATGCGGAGAGCACTCAAATCTATTGACCTTAGATTCCTGTAGTACTGAAAAATACTCTTACATTATATATTTTAATGTAATATAGGTTTTAATAAAAAAAATTCTAATTAGTAGAGATTTGAGTGGAATATTTTTGTTTTTAATTAGTTTTTAAAAATCAAAATTCAAAATTTTTAGTTTAGTCATTAGTTTTGAAGTGGAAATTGGACTTTTTGAAGTGAAAGTGAAATCTTAACCTTATTCTTTTTCGAAACTTTTATTTGTAAAAATTTGGGAGAAGACAGTTTTGGGCTATGCCTGTTGTCTTCACCCAATCATATTATATTTATTATAATTATGATTTCTAATTGTCAATGAAATAAATAAATAAATAATAACACGATCGTAGGTCGTAGGTCGAGCATTCTGATTGGATTCTTTATTACCGTTTATAGTCTACCTACAATAAAATACTTTTCTGTCGCTTCAAAAATTTTTGTTCGCTATTTTTAGTCTGTCGTATTGAATCGCCAAAAATTATTGACAGTTTTTTTTGTAGTTGAAAAGTTGATATTGTGGTAAGTATTCATATTGAATGAAAAGGACTAAGAAATTGTAAAAAAACACAGATTTATTTTGATACTTAGAAAGACCGGTTTCGGTTTAAGATCTGACATCGGCTTAGAAAGACCTGAGTTTATCAGAGATTGACAATGGTGTAATAACCGAAACCGGTCTTTCTAAGTATCAATAAATCTGTGGTTTTTTGACAATTTCTTAGTCTTTTTCATTCAATTATCATCAGGTTTAGCCTAGGTATCATTATTATGAAGAATTCATGTCACTGAAATTGGAAATGATTGAAACAATAAATTGGAATGACATTTATTGATGAGGAAAGATGAATTTGTTGATATGTTTCATTCTTGGGCTTATTATTCCCATTCAATTCTTCCTTCCTCATCAATAATTGTTCAAGCTTTTCTTCTTATAGGTATTGTGATTTTCCTGTATACATTGATTTAGGAAGAAGTGGGAGGCTTGAGACATTTTTCATGTTTTATGTCATAAATTATTCTAAATTGAAAAATTGAACTGTTCATCCATTGGATTATCTCCAATAAACCTTCGAATATCATTTGTGCATTTTCTGCCTGTTATAAGAACTGTTCCTTCTATTCAATATGTACCATCATGATGTTTTTTGTTTCAAGGCTTTTCCAACAGGGGAGACTTGAGACTGAATTGAATAATAGCCTACCTTAAGGAGGTTTGAGACACTAATCGAAATCACAAAAAACTCAATCTCCATAAAAACTGAGATATTTATTGGAAGGGATTGAAGTCACTCGATCACTGACATTATCACTAGTTCACTCATGATCACTCGATCAGTGACAATGCCTCACATCTATTTATAGTCCATCAAAATATGAATTAATATATCAACTCAGTCCTTCTTCAAAAAATACAATAGGCATATTTTTTTGGGTCTATGGAGAATTCAACTATTTTTTGCAATTTATCGCAATCTCAATTTTCTTACTAGAATTTTATTTTTAGCCCGAAAAATAATTATGATTACCGTTATCTGAGATTGAATAAGGAAGAAGTCACTACTTGTATAGCCTACCTACATATCAGTAACCTTTTTATTCTCAGTAACATCATTAACGACCTTCAGGATAACAACTATATTGTTCATTTGAGGCTGTGTCTCAAGCATCCCTTAATCAATTGTTACAAGCCTCTCTTGAGTACAACATTTTTAATCGCATTAATTGAATTTTTATCCTGAAACTACAAGGAAACTATAGTGAGGTCCACGTTATAATGACAGTATTTGTTCAACTTTGGTTTTGCTATCCTTATGCCTATCATTCGACAAAGCCGGTGGTACTATCCTTTTCTAGGTCCACAACGATGCCAATTATGTTTTTTATAGTGTAGAAATATAATTAATTAATGCAGAGAATCGGCATCGCTATTCTCCTATCTTTATCCACTGCCATTATAAAGTGGCCTCACTATAGATCATTAACTGCATTTTACATGCCTTAATTTGTAAATCTGGTGTCTATGCAATACAAATAGAAATCAGTCTATAAATATTATCAGGACCTTATAATCACACTTGTAGATATATTGCATCGATTGCTTCCTAAGCATCAATTGTCATACCAAAGAAACCATAAATCAATTTAAAAATTATAATCGAAGAAGTAAATAGTCTTAATATTTGTCTATAGGTAGCCAGCCAGCAATGAACCGAGAACCCCCATTTGAATTGAAAATCCAGAGGTACAGCACTCACTGCCTAATAAAACCTCCTTCTGTCTCAAGCCTCCCACTTTTCCCATATCATACACAAAAAAATATATTTGGTAGCCTACCTTTTATACATTTATTTTTTATCCTTACATAGCATGTTAAGAAATTTCAAGTCATTTGTGCTTTTTATTTATGTAGGTGATTCAAAAAAGACTTTACAACTTTGACAATTTATGTAAGTCTTATTAAAAAAGGTACAGAGCTTGTTTTGGTGACGTTTTAAAGGAAAACACTTCAAGTTTTTTACCTCAAACTAAAGATGTTCTATGTGACTTCCGTTAGTTATCATACAGACATCCCATCGATTGTCGATCTCTTCCCAGAAATCAGTGGATTGGCCGTAATGCGCCAATTGCATGGCCCCTCGTTCCCCAGACTTAACACCGCTGGATTTTTTCTTGTGGAGTTTCATAAAAGATATGGAATCTTTCACCCCCTTTGCCAGCCACTCTACCTGAACTTAGAGCAAGGATTTGCGCTGATGTTGAGCAAGTTACACCTCAAATACTTGTGCGAGTCTGGGAAGAAATCGACTATTGATGGGATGTCTTCAGGATAACCAACGGAAGTCACATAGAACTCCTTTAGTTTAAGGTAAACAAATTTTAAGTGTTTTCCCTTAAAACAACACCAAAACCAGCTCAACCATTTAAGGCCATTTAAGCTGCATTTAACCATTTAAGACCATTTAACCAGCTCAATCATTTAAAACCATTTGTACCTTGTTTAATAAGATTTACATAAATTTTCAAAGTTGTAAAGTCCTTTTTTAATCACCCGGTACATTTAAGCTGCGTTTACACCGGAGTTAATAACACAAGTTTTTAACATTTTTGTTATCAACTAATGTTAATTACAAAAGTTAATAACATCATGTTGAGTTGCGTTTACATCGGAGTTGATAACATGAGTTATTAATAAAAAGTTGTCAACTTGACTGAATCGACAAAAAATTCTCTTCAAAAAAGTTGATAACTTGTTTTTTCAACAGAAAATCCCTTGTTATTAACAAGATTTATGTTATCCATCGAGAGTCGGTAACTTTTGTTAATAACAGGCTACTATCTTCCCCGCAACCCCTTCGCCCACCATCCCTACCCTACAACTACAGCTGTTCCCTAATAACTACAGCTGCAGACAAAACACGTGACAAAATTATTAACTTTTGTTGGTAACAAAACTAGTAGCGAAAAGAAAATGTTATTAACTTATGTTGAAAACTTTTGTTTTAAACTCTGGTGTAAACGCATTATAATTTATTTACATTAGATCAAATGAAGATCATCATTTTAATGAACACACATATGTTTCAATTCAAATTTGAAGACAATTTTTTGCTTTTTATTCCGGCTGTTATATCATATGAATAGTCTCGTTGAATAAAATCATATGAAAGCCAATTATATTGATAACAAGATCTTGTTAATAACAAGGAACTTTCTGTTAGAAACATCAGTTATTAACTTTGTCAAGAGTAATTTTTGACGATTCAGTCACGTTAATAACTTTTTGTTGATAACTCGTGTTATTAACTCCGGTGTAAACGCAGCTTAAAACATGGAAGTTAACAGTAATATACTGTATTTATGATAGAGTTATTTTCTTCTGAATTTTTCCTTAAAAAAAAAACTCAAATATCGGAATATTTTGACCAACCGAATAGGATCATGTACCAATTGATTAGTATAATTGGATGAGTTGTACTGTATATTCATTGTATGTTGCTGGATTTCCCAATGGTGTAATGATGTTCCAGGTTCCACGTGGACCTACGGCCGTTCCCGATCACACTACGAATAGACCGCGAACTGGAGAACCACCCTGCATTCCGTGCTGCACACCCCTCCAGCCAGCCCGACTGTCCACCGGAAGCGACCAAATGAAAAACCGGAAGTGGCCGGAAGCGGACAATGTCACAGCGGGCCTTATTATTCTGATCCCATCTTACCAGACTACTGATGTGTGCTGTATGAACGATGCTGTATGTAGTGCTCAGTGAAATTATAGAGTAAAGATACCGTTACTTGTAGGTAGTAATCATTTACTGGTGAAATAGAGTAAGTTGTTACCCCCATGGATACTCTTTGAGATAGATCTTTATTTGAGTTCAGTGCTGATACAATGGATGACTATGTGAACGGTTCCGGATTCAAAAGATGCTATCCATTATCTTATGAAAGATTTGACTGTTATCCTCCTTGGACCTTCTCATGAAACTCATAGAGTAGGTATTATTAACTGATTTCCGGTTTCTAGAACACTTACTTATTGGATCTAATAATGGATCATTAAACCTATAGAACCAAATCTATGTAATAGTTCATTAAATTTTCAATAATTTTCCCAGGAACTTAGCCTAGATATTCAAGAAAAACAAAACTAAAAAAAATAACCAATGTAAAGAAGATTTCAAAATTCATGAGAATAGTGTAGTTGAGAATAATCCCATATAGTACCTTTTTTAAAAACTTTTTACATAAAATAACGTTTTTTTTTTTTGAGAAGGTTACTACTGGATTATTTTTCAACTATAAATTATTATTATTAACTAACAAATCTAGTAGCCCTAATTAAATACGTTAGAAGGAAATTATGTAGCTTACCTGTATCAATTATTGTATTGATGAATGATGAATAATTCTGAGTTATTTACGTTTTTCTATTATAATGACTATTGATCCCAACAAAAAATATATGAGGAAGGATCAGTTACCTAATGCATTGAATAATAACCTATTCAGAAGTATGGGTCTCCGTGGATGGTGGATATAGATAAATAATGTCTCCTTGGCTCCAAGTTGGAGGGAAGCTCACCAATCTATCAAATTTACAATCAATATTATTATAATAGTAAAAAGAGGTTTTCCAGGATTTTATAAATGAGTCTGTACCCAATCTTATAAAGTTTGTTGAATGAGAATTGATATTGTGAAATTTTACCATAATTGAAAAAAAACACAGTTATATTTTGTCACATCCACATTCATTATATACATTATTAATATAGGACTGTATAAATAATTCCTGTAGTAATGTCTGATAAATATGGATGTGAAAAATAGAACTGTGTTTTTTAAAATATTTTAAAGTATAAAAAAAGAATGATTGAACTCTCTTCTGTTAATTAGGTCCATGCTCTGTTCGATTTGAAGGGGAGAGTCATAGGCAAACTTGAATAATCT
The DNA here is from genome assembly GCF_014356525.2 of Nilaparvata lugens. Taxonomy (NCBI): domain Eukaryota; kingdom Metazoa; phylum Arthropoda; class Insecta; order Hemiptera; family Delphacidae; genus Nilaparvata; species Nilaparvata lugens. The sequence continues at coordinate 67,355,560 of NC_052507.1, read as the reverse complement.
TCATTTTGTTCGTTTCTTATGAATTTGTGATTATGGTGAAAGATATGATAAACATTTTTCTAATATAGAAATAATAGTAAAGTGATTAGTAAATTGAATTACAAATTAATATATTCACAATAGGGTACGGTAAGCTATTAAATTATGTAAGATTTTAGAACAACCGACAATGGCAGGCTACACTTCTACTACCGGTACAGATCGAATGATCAGTCATTCTGTAAACAAGCAAGACAATTGAAATATGTGTATCTAGGAAAATGTGGAATAAGTAGTCTATAGTGTGATAGTTTTGTACAAAAGTAATCGAGTAATTGTAATGACTTATAATATCTGGTACTTTAGTACTGTAATTCTGTAAGGAATAGGGCTATATCAACTTCTGTGGAAAAATTGATTTGATTTGGCTCTGTAACTGGGGATATTTGTCTCACTACCGTAGCTATTTTATGAATAGCTAGAGAAATATATTTGAAAATATTATTATAACATCACAAAATATCAATAGAAGAGCATTAATGCTTCCTTTTCAATATCATGAAGCTATTGAAACTTGAACCAAAATTTTTGTTGATATCATCCAAAAATTGACTGTGGTTGAGTACCTGATTCAATAGCTAAAAAAATGTTTATGCTTGTGATATTATACAGAACTTGAATAATAAAGTTGATTAAACATCATATTGTTGAAATATCATTCAATGAAACTTGTTGTTTTTGTTATGGTTTTCTCATTGTTATAATTATATACGTTCATTGACATACCGTAGGCTAATCGAATATTGATTACTGATGAACAAATTTTTGAAGTACCTAGCCTACGACATGCTTGCATAAAATTAATACTGTTTATTTATTATAATGCAGAATTTTTCTCCAAGTAGACAGTAGCTATTACAAATTATATATTGTACAGTTAAATAGTATTATTAGTTGATTAATTGTATAAGTGAATAGTGTAATTAATAGATAGAATAGTATAGTGCATAAGTAGGTAAAAATGAAAGTTCAAACGATTAAAGCTGCTCATAAATTAATGACATCAAATTGGCTCTGCCTCAATATTTATAGTAGATTCAAAAAGCTAAACACATGCAATAGCAACAAATTTTTCTAAGAATAAAATTAGAAGAGCTTTGTATTACCCGTAGTAAAAGTAAAAGGATCTGTTGATAAACATAAAATATAAATTATAATGTACGGTATCATAGAGTAACTACTTTTTACAAGCAGATTTATAGTACATTATTTGTATCAGCTTTCAATCATTGATAATTATATAACCAGGCAATGTCATTGCAAATGTCCTGAAAAACCTCAAATGAGTTAAGTTAATTCATTCAGGTTTTTTGTTATCAGTTTTTTTCTAAATAGTGAAGTATTCAACTTATTCATGTGAAGTAGGCTATGTAGGGCTACTCAATATTAAAATTGTCAAAGTATTGTTGATAATAATATTATTAACCAAGCTGAATAACCATTGGTGCAATCCTTTGGTTTCAATATTATTCTTTTAGTAATTATAGCCTGCACTACCTACAAATTTATTCATTCTGAAAGTATGTTTGCTTACTTGGGCGAATTGAACTTTGGATTTCAATGTCTCCAACTCTCCATGGTAGCTAATAATTAAAAACTTCTAATTTTCACAAGTAATTTCCGACTGCATATAGCCTAAACCTTTAATTTTAGGCCTACTCATCATTGCGAATATTCAACCAAGGCACAGTTTAGTATAATATAGTAAATAAGTTAGTTGATTGTGTTATTCCAGGTTGGAATTGTTGAAGTGATAATCAAACTGAAGATAATAAAAACTAGTAATTTCAGAGAAACAATACATATAGCTTTTTTTATTTCGTCTCCTCTACATACATATTTGAAATGAAAATTTATCAAAACGTAAATTCATCAATATTGAAAGGTCATGAAAATAATATTTGTGAATGCATTCTTCCACTTGAAGTAAAATTCAATAATTAGTTAAGTTAAAAATGTTTTTTTTTCAACTGCTCAGTTTCCCTACCTTCCAAGGCATACTTTCAAGAAATACTATCATATTGCAGTTGAGTTGAAATGTAATATTTTTCAAATTTGAAGAAATTGCTTTATGTTATTTTTTATTCAATTTGGAATTTGAAATAGAAAGTGTTCCTAATTACTGGCAATGTATTGAAATTGTTTGAGAGCTATTTGAGTGATAGACACTTCATGGTTAACCTAGGGGGCAATCACAGTGGGTTATATAAATGTGACAATTTTGGAGTTCCGCAGGGAAGCATTTTAGGTCCCATTTTGTATAATATTTATGTAAATTCAATTTCCAAAGTAATCAGACATTGAGAAGTATTAATGTATGCTGACGATACAGCTCTGATTGTTGGACATAAGAATTTAAAGTGGCTGAACAATTAATATACAGTTTGAGTACAACAGAATTCTGAAATGGTCCCATGACAGAAATCTCATAATCAACAGGAAAAAAACTGTACTAATGCACTTTAAATCTCCACATCTAAGATGCAACGTAAATGCAACTGTATTAAGCAACGACTGTCATTGCCTTCATGCGAATGCTTCTCAGATCTGCAATTGTCCGTCTCTAACTTTAGTAAATAGTACCCGTTACCCTGACATTATAATCAATAGCAGCCTGAGATGGTGTCCTCACATAGACTACATTCCAAATAAACTTCAAGCACTCAACGCAAAAGTATTTTATTTGCATAAAAATATCACCCCTGACTGCCTATATCTGATATATAGTACTTGATGGAACCAATAATTAGATATGACATTGAATCATGGGGAAGTGCAGCCGATTATCTTTTATCTAGAGTTGAACGAACACGATTAAGAACATTAAAATGTATAACTACCAGAATTCCTTATGTTAACAATATTGATCCATACAACCCACGTAGCTTACAAATATTCTATCATACCTTATCGCCCAAACATTTCTATCTTTCCACAATTGTAATACTCCACAAAGAAAATTTATACTACAGACTCCTTGCTCCTCCCTCACCCTACAATTTAAGATCTCCGTCAATATATGTAGTACCCAGATTCAATAATATTTATGGTAGAAGATCCCTACATCATGTCATTCCCTACTTATTTAACAGACTACCTCCAAATATTCGTGATTACTCTAAGAAGGATGTAATGTTGTATCTCAATAATAACAGCACAATCAATTTATAAAACTAATAATATTACAAACGTACACATAATTTAAGAATCGTCAAGTTGAAAAAATCTGGTGTGGTACACTCACACAACTTTCCTTGCACATTGAACTGTAAGCCTCATTCTCAAACGAGAATAATTGAGGGGAATAACATCATGACAATTATTGGCGGCAACATATTATTTGCAACTACGATCAGACTACTGTATATGTGTTGTATTATTACATTTTTTCTCGATTGGAATCGAATCTTCAATTCGAGATCTATAAAACTTATAGTAAATATCAGAGTAATCGATATACGGACAACTTTTTGACTGAGAATTTATCATAAATAATATTGTGTTGCTTGTTCCATGGTATCACCGAAAAAACAAACTCTGTAAGGGTCCGGATCACAGAGACAAGTTCTCACAGAGACGTATGTTTTTTGAACGATATTAGTGTCACAGAGACAAGTTTCATAGGAACAAGTCGTTTTTATAATGGCAGTCTCACAGGAACAAGTTCCCACAGAGACAAGTTGAGTCTCACAGAGACAAGGTAGTCTCACAGAGAGAAGGTGAGTCTCACAGAGACAAGGTCGTTTCACTGGAACAAGTAGTGTCAGTGGAACAAGAAGAGGGGTAGAGTCCCATTCGAACAAGTGTAGTGTCACAGAGACAAGGTCTGTCTCACAGGAACAAGGTTGGTGTGGTGTGTTGCCCCACATGAAGATGAAGGCATTCAATTCGCTCTAATAATTGGATGTCATCTGTTTTTATAATATATACATATATATTATGGTGACATGAATAGAATAGAATGACTGCCTTTATTTTTCTTAGAAAGCGAAGTTAGGCGCAGTCGACCCTCTCTTACACTCAACTCTCTATCAAGGATTATAACATACGAAAAATAATACAACAATAATATGATTAAAAACAAACAATAGTTAAGTTATCTACTTATTTAAAATAATAACAAATTTTAAATTATTGAAAAGAAAGAGAAAAATGACATTGAAAAATAATACATACAATGCTGAATGATAGTATTTTCTGATACTTCATCACTGTTAGATTTCGTCTCATGTTTTAGCCAGTCTTATGGTCGTCCATCTTGTTTTTGTAGCATTTGAATCTACCGCTGCTACAGTCCGCCGACAACTTTCTCATGTGTCATGCGATCTCTGACGTCACAGTTTCATTGATCGCTTGATCGATAGTAGCGCTAGTTGTCGTCTGCTTCTTTCAATGTTTTCTAGTTTAATATTCGTCTATAAGTATTTTGAATTGTATTTTCATTGTTTTTTGAACCTCCTTTGGTATACTTCACACAGTCACTTCAACCTCAACACCTTCAGTTCGCTTAATATCAATTTATATGTTCACTTCATTCGTAGAGTTTGTGCTCATGACTGCCGTGGACGTCATGTTTCCGCTATTTGGGCAGTTCCTGTTTCGTCAACCAGCAAGCAAGAAGGGTCACTTCTTTTGTACAGTCATACGATGTAACATCTCAATTTAACGCGTCCATCTTTGGAAAACTTTATCCATTTTCATCATTCATTATGTCCTAGTTTGTGTGCTTATTCAAGAACCATTCAACGCATTTTTCATCAGTGAACGTTTTCACACCATATTTTCTATGAATTTAACTTACCTTTCGGACTTTTCTACTAAGCGTCCTTTTTGCAATTCACGCCATGCTTTCTGCGTACAACGTTTTTCAATTATTCATCACATTATTTTTATGAACTGTAAGTAATTTCAACATATTCCACATGAACTTTCAACAATCCTCAATATGAACTTTTGATTTATTATTTATCACTTCAATTTTACTGAGCATCAGTACACTTTTTAGCGGTTACATTCATTCATCTTGTATGCTCATAGGAGATACATTTTTTCAACTTGGGAAGTCTTGTGCAGTGCAGCTTACCTTATTCAATATTCAACTCAGGAAATTTGCGCAAGTGCAGTTTGCCTTTCATTGTCAACCGCTACTCATTTTAGCTACCCAG